>NC_056735.1:753239489-753274489 GCF_019279795.1 Protopterus annectens | reverse complement strand
TATTTAATTAAAAAAATGACCGAATTCTATTCCAGATAAAGCATCTTTGCCATGTCCCTTGCATTCTTGAGTTTGGCATCGCAGTACCAGCTCTGCTAATTGTAGAGCAGGGTGCGGGCAAAGCTTCTCAGCAGAGAGCAGAACAGCATCATCGCTGAACCTACTTTCAAACATTGCAGGGACATATGCTGATGCACTCTCAGACACACAGTCATGCTTTGATGTTACTGAGATCATTACATGCTTGCTTTTAGGAAGACAAAACATCAACATACCACTTTCTGCTCATAGTTCATAGTTCATGTTACCTGCCACTTACTTATGTCTTACTCTTTGCTCCTTACAGGAAACAAATTCTTCAGCAGGTGGAAATCAAAGCCCCTAATTGTATGTCATGTTGTGCTATTGCCAAGCAACAGTGTTATGTGTGTGTGTGTGTGTGTGTGGGGGGGGGGGGGGGGGGGTAGTGTCCTTAATGGACAATTAGGTAATCTGGTGCTTTGAAGTATAGGTATCAAACTGCAAAGGCAAAGAATATATGGTTTTTATCCCAGAATTTCTAATGGAGACAAAAGCAGATTTTGGATATGTACATATAGACAATGTACGTATTCCTTTAGAAATGTTAAATAAATTACTGAATTACAAGTGCAAGTAGCTTTGAATCATGGTACAGTGAACATAAATAACCAGGCTCTTAATAGAGGACTACTGTAAAGGTTAGGTTTGAATGAGTCACTTTTATAAACCATTCCCTCTCTGTCTCTTTCTGTTTCATAGTTCTGTTTTTAGGTATGAAAATGTCAAGTTTCTATCGATTCTGTTCTTCTAAAGCTGCAACAATACTACCAGTTTCCTCAACCTGACATACATCTATTGACTGCACTTAGAAAACATAGCAAATTGTATGTTACTGCTGCCCCAGTTAAATGGACAGATCAATACAGCAAATGCTTTATAAAGCTATCTGCAGTACAAATTTGTGTTTATTAATGTTATAGACATTTACCATCTCTCAGACCCCCCTGTGGTAGGATATTAAATGCCCATGGCATGGCTTCTTATAGTACCACTCTGTTTACTGCATGATATGCAGATATCAGGCAATTGTTTGGATGACAGCTTCAATAAGAAGCCTGTCACGGATGCCACTTGGTCAGTGGCTCCCATGTGCTCTGCATTATTTTCTTTTTCATGGTATTCAACATACTGAGTAATGGGTATGACAGGGCTCTATAGATTGCATGGTTCTGTACTGAAATGCCTATACTTAAAGGACTGATTAACTTGCCACAGATTTTGCAAAAGTGGTTCTGGGAAACTAGTATTATATAAAATAAGTCATAGGCTAATGTCCTTCTCTTTTGTTTGAATTAGAAAAAAAAAAAACAGAAAAAAAAAATGCTTGGATTTGAATTAATAAAATATACAGTCTGTGTATTTGATGTTCCTTGCCAGCATAAAGGCACTTTGATTTTGCACCATGTTCTCTTTTAAGTATTTGTTTTGTGAAGTTTCATTACATTTCATATTAAGTATCTCTACCAATAGGGAATAGGATGTGATGAAATTAACACAGTGTTACCTGCTATTTAAAATTATACTACAATTTGTTACCTAAAACTGCCAGCTTTCCATATAAATTAATAACAGCAATAAAATGGGGAGTGTCATGACCTCATAGCACATGATCTCCGGTTTAGTTTTCAGCTGGGTTGCATTCTGTTTGGAATCTGTCTTCTCTGTGCCCACATTCATTCCTTCCAGGGGCCAACATCCGAAAGAAAAGTGGATACTTGAAATGGAGATTGTGCAAATTTTGTGTGTGTGTGTGTGTGTGTGTGTCTGTGTGTGTGTGTGTGTGTGTGTGTGTGTGTGTGTGTGTGTGTGTGTGTGTGTGTATGTGTGAGTGTGTGTGCTCGCGCGTATATAAATATGTATATATGTATACTATGATGGACCAGCATTCCATTCAGGAGTGGCTCCACCCCTTACACTCAGCTCAATGTTGGGATAGTCTCTAGCTCACCTTTGATCCTGAATAGGGTAAAGTGGGCATGAAAAATAAGTGCATGGATATTATTCTTATTACAGCTGCTACTATTATTACACTTTGTTAATTCGATGCCTTATTTGTGCTGTCCATTTATTAAGGAGCTCAGAGGAGCATTCTGATATGTGATAGCAACATTGGAGTACCTGGGGACAATATAGAAAATATGTCTAGACTGTGCATTGATAAGCTTATTTAAACAAAACTAACATGTTACTTTAAGGCTGGGATTCAAGAAGTTATGGCAACATGTACAACTCTGTGTGCACATAACGGTACCTTTTCCCAGTTCAACAACCATCCTAACAAGGTGCTACACGGTGCTGCAGCATGAAAAGGTACAGCACCATGTAGAGCTGGCACTAGGGCCATGCTGAATGCTAATGAGGCATTGCAAGGGAGCAACATATGCGCCAGGAATGCAAGTATATGACGACCAAGTGATTCAAGAAATCATTCAGCCGTGTGGGTCAACATGGATGTTTGCACAATGTTGCAAGATTGAAAATGGCCAAAAGTCCAAGTTTAACCACCTGCCATGACTGTGTTATGGGTATTGGGGGATTATGGGATGGGAGAGAAACTAGATACAAGGGAATACTCTTAAAATAAGTGCTGTAATGGCACCAGTAGCAGAATGGGATCAAGGCTGGGGAGAGCCACTAGACTGCCAGGGATTGCTCTTAAATGTAAGTGCCATAATGTCACCAACAACAGCATGGGGATCAGGAGGTGGGTGGATAACTAGACCACCAGGGCTATAATGGCACTTCAAATATTACAGGGCTGGGGGAACCACTGAAGGGAGGGCAGACAGGTTAGGGACGGGTACAGGGAGTGTGTGTGTGTATGTGTGTGTGTGTGTGTGTGTGTGTGTGTGTGTGTGTGTGTGTGTGTGTATGTGCACATGCAGTCATGTTCTAAGTACTTGCCTGTATGGATGAGTGATGGGGAGGATGCCACTGCCTACACAGTTTACTACTACCCTATGCAGATCAGCAATGGTCTGCAAGTCATTATTAGCCAATAATGAAGTCTTACCTAATTGCAGCTAACATGTCTCTGAATCACAAACTGGCACATCATGGGATCAGGGCCTTTTTAGTATAGCTCATGCTAGACCCTTTAATAAATCCCCAGGTATATCTTAACAGATCAATATCAAATTGCATAGATGTACAAAACATTAGTTTACCCTCAAGTTTATGTAAGTAATTGCTGCAGCATGTTTAGAGACAGTACTTGGTAAATAACATGTAGTTCTTACAATTAAATTGTTTACAGCATAATTTAAAGAATGACAGTGATTTGGCTGGTTAGTGCACCAAAATTATAAAAACAAAAATATTAAAACCAGTACACAATAATACTATTAGATCATCCAAGCCCCGTATATGAATGAAGTATTGTTGTGGATATATGGACCTTAAACAACAAGAACTGAATTATTTACCCTGTAGAGTTACCATAATTATAACCCATAGAAATTACCTGCAGGTGAGTGTAAAATGTACCTTTCCCTACAAAATGATGATGAAGCAAGCTTTTGTACAAGACTATTTAGCCAGACTATAAGAAGCATTTTTGATAAGTTTGTCTTATATAGAAAAAATAATCAAATAAATAAATACTGTGTAAATGCATGACTAATAGCTAGAGAACGTGAATCATCAAATAAATAGCCTTTCTGTGTATTTGGGAAAATATATATATTTCTATATTTTGCATTCTAATAAGTGTGTCCCAGGGTGCATCTGGCACATAGTTGGTCTACCTGCATATTTTATTTATTAAGGGGTAGATCTGAAGCCTTTCTTTGACTGTTGAGCTTCTCATTCATGTTGCTATTCACTGAGTAATGCAGCCCAGCATAAATGCACCTTTCCTGAGTGAGGCAGCTATGGCAGCTATAATTAAGGAATGTAGACATTTAGGTTTGTTAAACTTGAGTCACTATCTCCTTCAAGGCTTTAGCATAATGCCTCTACATTCATGCTAAAAGGAATACCAAAGGTTCACATGTTCATAGGTCTATAGGTAAATAATAGGCAGTCAGTATTTAGATTATTATAGGCTTAGCCCATATAAAGAGCACATTATCAAATATTCCTCGAGCTTCAAGGAAGGCTACACAAGACAAGCCCGGGAAGAATATCTTAATGTCCAGATAACTATAGAGATTAATCTTGAATATGAAAAGAGTATTATTTTGTTTGACATGCAAAAGTAGTTTATTCCTGAAGTGTGAAGACATTGGGATATATAGTGTATGAATGCAAAGCTGAACAAAACATTCTCAGGGGTGAAACCTGGTCTTTTTTTTATGATAGCTATGTTATTGGAACTATAATAAACACTTTAAGTGTCTAGCATTGTGGCCTATATATATATCTATCTATATATATATATATATATATATATATATATATATATATATATGTGTGTGTATATATATATATATATATATATATATATATATATATATATATATATATATATACACACAAACACACACACACACACACACACACACAGTAAAAACAAAATGAAAACTCCAGCAAATCTAGAACTTCCACTCAGTGACCTCCCAAACAGAGGCACATGGGATATATGTAAATGATCCTTATGAACATCAGGTGTTTCAGCTAATTGGTGATTCTAAATCCCAATGACTTGTTTCATCATTTTAATGGACAATTTCAGGCCAATAAAGCCAACCCCCCCCCCCAACAATAATAAGCGTTTATTTAGGCAAAAAAAGTGAAGTTCTGTCCTTTGTACTGGCCGTGGGTATGTTTTGCCTTGCAAAATCTGACATTTGTACAAAACATGTCCCACTTTGGGCATTTGAAAAGGTGGCAACTATGCACTAGTGCCAGGACTGGAAAAAATAACAGTGTAGAATCCTCAAGACAGAGATACATTCCAACAATGAGGTTAGGCCAGTCTCATAGGGGGGAGGATGGTTTCCCTGTTGTAGAAGGAAATAGCAGTCCACAAAAAACACAAAAACTAACAGGCCAGAAAAGAGCCATAAAGACGATAGAGTGGACAGCTGGGGATAAGAAAGAAATTATGTATTGTCACTAGTACGCAAGAAGCCAGCATTTCCAGATAAGAGATACTCAAAAAGATTAAGAAAAATTAGTGGAAAGAAAAATACTTGCACAAGAAAACCTGTCAAAAGCTTCAAATGCAATGTTGTGCTCATTAATACAACAAATCTACAAAAAAGATTACTTAGACCAAGAAACATTGCGCTGTTAGGAAAAAGAGGTGACTGAGGAAGTGAGAAAGTATAAAGAACAAAACCTAGAGATTTTTGAAAGATGTAAAAAAAAAAAAAAAGAAACATGGACATGGGAAAGAAAGCGAGATCTGAAACAGTGCCATATTTATGCAAAGGAAAAAACCCAACTAATCAATACAAAAAAAAACACTCCAAAGCTACTTGAAGAGTAATACAGGCAAAGGCACAATATAAAAAAAATAAGATCTCAAAGGGAGGAATGTAGAACAGAAAATTAATAAAGTAGAAGTTAAACAAACAGAAGCTGAAGTTATAGAATGCCTGCAAAGTAAAGGATTTAGTGTAGTAAGTCTAGCACGGGTTATGTCACAGCATGATGGAATAGTGAGCCCCCAATGTAAGGAAAAACAGGTGGAGTGGGAGACATCTGAAGAAGAAATATGGAAATAGGAAAGAAAAGGAGATTTGATACAGTGCAATATCTAAGCAGCACCAAAGGTATTTTACAGACAAAGCATCCGAATATAGAAATTTCACAATACAAAAACATAAGAAAACAAAGGGGGAAAGTAGAAAATAGGATTAGTAATGGAGAAGTTAAAGAAGTAGAAACTGAAGTTATGGATTATCTGTGACGTGAAGGATTTAATGTAGAAAATCCATCTCTGGTAATGCCACAGCATGACAGAACAATGAGTCCCCAAAATTAAGGAGAAACAGGTGGAATGGGAAGCATCTGATCACTTACCACATGAAGATACTCTGGAGCCTTCAGAAGGAAACCAGTACAAAAGTTCAACTGGAGTCGCACAGAAGGGCAGGAGCAGGAAACAGTGACAACTCTGTGGAGTGATAGGACAGCGAGTTCCTATATGAAAGATCAACGGTTGATGCATTTTGAAGTTAAAGAGAATGTCACAGGTAGATATTCTGGAACTTTCTGTAGAATGCCCACAGGAAATGGAGAACAAAAACCTGCCCTCAGTTTAGAGGAAAATGATGTAAGGGAAGAGTTTATTTTATTTTTATTTTATTTATTTTACATTTGTTGTCCGGGATAGTCCGACTGGATGCATGTCCATTTTCAGCGGAGGCCCGGGGAGAAAAGCTCCAAGGGTAAGCAGATACAGCATTGCATAATACCAGAATTACATAATACAAACAGACTATTTACAGAGATTACATAAGTAAGCAAGTTAAACAAGTTCCACAGGTTAGAGTTAATCCCGAGCATAAATCAGGATTAAATTAAATTACACAGTAAGCTGGTTAGCAGATTTTTACACATTCTAGAGAGAGTTAGCCATGCTTGATACAGTGACATAGCCAGTTAAGTGACAAATGTTGTTTGAGTCTAGTTTTTAAATTGACCTAAGGTGGAAAGTAAGGTAATATCAGCTGGAAGATAGTTCCAGGATCTACTTACAGAGTTTGCAAAGAGAGAGTCACCGGCTGTGTTATTAATTTTGCTAGTCTGAATTAGTAGTTTGTTAGAGGATCGAAGCGGTCTAGGATTGTTATAGGGGGCGATAATATTTTTAAGTGCAGGAGTATTGTTCGGATTATAGAGGATTTTATAGGCCATAATCAGTTGGTTATACTGGATTAGGCTGGGTAGTTCAAGCCACCCAAGCTGATTTAGATTGATGCAATGATGTGTCCTAAATGGCAGCCCAGTGGCAAACCTGGCAATGTGATTGTAGCAAATTGAGAGTTTGTTAAGGACAGTCTTGTTGCCTGATTTAATAAAGATGGATAAATATTTTAAGATCAATGAAAGAAATAGATTACAGAAAAGTCAATAAAACCCAAAATGATAGAAGCCTGATTAAACTAATGAACTCAGTAATCAAGACTATTAACCAAAATTCATATGTCATAACAGAAGTAAATATGATATATTATTGTCCAGATAAGTTAATAATGGATAACGTTTTACTGCAAAAACACAGCAATAAGAGAAGGGGAGAAATCAAATGCCATAATGGAAGTATCAACTAGAAAAAAACTATAAAGCAATTAAGACAAGAAGTGTCACTGTTAGTAGAGTATAGAAGAGGGAACAGATCAATAAAAAATACTTGGAAAGATAGATGTGATAAAAGCAACATTCAGTATCAGAACAGACCAGGATATATTGTACACTATTGCAAGTAATAAACTAAAGATATCAGCACAGGCAGAAAAACTTAGAATATATGCAGATAAATATAAGGGAAAATATTAAATAAGAAATGTATTGATGACCCAAAAAAGTTTTATAAAGATTAGAAAACAAAGCGAAAGGAATGAAAACACCCCACAAAAATGAAGGCATAGATTTTGGAAAAATATCTATGAAAACCCTATGGAACATAACAAAGATGCTGAACGGATAGAAGAAGTAAAAGAAAGAGCAAGAAGTTTGAATGTACAAGATATGAAATGGGAGGAAGTAGCAGCCAGAGAAATTGAAACAAAATTAAGAGAAGCTCCAGGCCCAGATCCAATAGCTAGCTTCTGTCTAAAAGTATTAACATCTTTATATGAAGATTTAGCCCTGAGTAAGAACTACTTATATGTGTATCCTGAACAGACACAACCCAGTTAACAACAGGAAAATGATACTCCTTAAGAGTGAACCTGCAAGCTGTCCTAAGAACTGTAGACTAATAACTTCCCTACTGAGGATGTAGAAAATGTATATTGGAATTGATGTCAATGCAGTTTACAGTCATTTAGAAGAAAACTCAATCATGGCAATAGTGCAACAGGGTAACAAAAGAAAGTCATGTAGAATAAAGGATCATTTGTTGTTAAAGTTATAATGGAGAATTGTAAAAAAGGAAAGAATCTAAGTATGGCATGGATAGACTACAAAAAAGCATTTGACAGCATCCCACATTCATAGATAAAGGAGCGCTTGCAAATGTATAAGATACACCCTACATTGATCAAATACATTACAGTGACCATGAAACAGTGGCAAACCATTTTGCAGCTAATCCATGATAAAGGATGAATTATTATCCTAGAAATAAAAATTCAAAGGGGGATATTTCAGGGTGACTGTTTTTCTCTGCTGCTCTTTTGTTTTGCCCTTAACCAGTCAAGCTGTCTGCTTAACAGATTAGGTCACAGTTACAATTTAGCTCCCAGAAAACAACAAGGTTTAAAGACTTCTCATCTTCCTTTTGTAGATGATATAAAATGGTATAGTTTATCAGTTGAGGAGCTGAAAGTACAACTGCAAGTGATCAAAACTTTCTCAGGTGATATAAGAATGTCATCTTGTCCCGATAAATGTGCAAAGGCAACATTTAAAGCAGGAAAGCTGCAGTACAAAGGAAGTATTAGTTTGGGACAGGAATGTGATATAAAGGAACTTGAGCAAGAAGGAGTGTATAAATATTTGGAAACTGATGCAAGATCGACAATAAAACATGAACAAATACAAACAAATCTCAGTAAGGAATACTTTTAGAATATTAAAATTAATACCAAAACAGCCCTGCCATATAGGAACATAGTCCAAACTATAAACCAATTTGCTCTTCCTGTTCTAATTTACAGTTTTGGGGCGATTAATTGGCCCCAAAGGTACTGGATCAGTAGAACAGGAAACAGGAAAAACTTTTCATGCTTATCAAATGATATATAAAAATCAGTGCTTACCAAGGTTATATATTCCACATGCTGAAGGAGGTATGAGCCTCCTCGAAACTGATTCCATGTATAGCTCTGCAATTGTAGGACTGTATACATATCTGCTGACTTCATCAGATCCAAACATAGTCAAAGTTTTAAAATGTCAGTAGACCAAGTCTAAGATGATTTCATTGCTTCGTTTAGCAGAAGCATATTGGTGTCAAGCAGGAATGTAAATTAAACCAGAAACAGACAAATATCAGGCAGCAACTGAATCTGCCAAAAAAATAAAAGAAAGAATATAAGGACAAGGCTCAGATGAGAAGGCAAGAAATGTGGAAAAGGCATAAATATAAGTACAGAAATCTTCTGGAACAACCTCATGACAATCAGGATCTGACACATGAATGGTTAAGGAGAGGTGAATTTAAACCGAAAGATGTAAGTTTAATATTGGCAGCCCAGGACAGTGGAACATGTTTGTTTTACAAAGTCCATTGAACATGTGTGAGAAACAGACAAATGCAGGTTCTGTAATACAGAACTAGAAACAATCACATATCTTGTTACTGAGTGTGATACATTAATGGCAGAGAGCCTCTATACTGAAAGGTATAATAATGTGTCAAAAGCGCTGCACTGCAGATTATGCAAACATTACAATAATGAAGTAGCTGAGAAGCATTGCTAACATAAACCACAAAGCATTATAGAAAATTATGAAGTTTATATCACATGGGATCACCCATTACCAACAGTTAAAAAAATAGATGCAAGAAAACCAGATAAAGTAGTCCATGAAAAGAAGAGCAAAGTATCATTGATCATTGAAATTGCTACACCAGGTGACTACAGTGTCTTACATACAAAGAGACACAAAGTCATAAAATACCAGGATTTATAGGCAGAAACAAGGACGATGTGAAAGAAGGATACCCAGACAGTTCCAACAGTAGTGGGAGCAATGCGTCCCATAAAAATGAATTTACAATCGTATTTAGATATGTTACTGATACATGTTAGCAATACCAGAAAAAAAAAACAGTAATGAACACCAGTCCAAAGAACAATGGTGACATATTACAGTATCTAAGAATCATGAGCAGTGAACAATAGTATAGTCAATAGCAGAGTAGCGTAAAGAAGTATATCAAATATTAAGTAAAATACACAGTACAATAGACTGCTATTCTTCAAGTTGATTGATTTCTGTCCAATCTAGTAGCCGCACTGAACAAGAACGGATAACAGAATAGCCTGGCAGAAAAGAGCTACACCATGGAGAATTAAGAACAGGGCATGAGGCAATGCTAGAAAACTGAACAGCTATAGGAAATTAGATGTGCAATGTACCTAGTTGCAGAAGATAAATTATGTCCTAGTGATTATACTTATTTGGAAAAAAAAAAAGCAAAAAGCAACCATAATGTAGAGCAGGAGGTCTTAGTTACATATGCCGACCCCCAGTTTGCTATCCTCTTGGTTTAACAGGAAAATTGCTTACTTGGAGTGGAGTCCCCCCCCCCCACCCAGACATTGAGTTGAATGCACTTGTGGGCAATGCTTGAGTGATATATTGCTAAAATAATGCCATACTGTGATATGCACATGTTTGTGTGGATCCTAGATGTTGTCTAGGGTAGACATTTTCCTCCTTTCCTCTTATAACAGGACAGCTTCATGCAGATCTACAGTTTATTTTTATTATTTATTTTACATTTGTTGACCGGGCTAGTCATACTGGACATATATCCGTTTTCAGTAGAGGCCCGGGGAGAAAAGCTCCAAATACACAAAGTAATACAATTATTACAAAAGACCAAAATAAGCATAATACAAAAGTACCAGTGTAGACTTATATAGCAATTTACGAAAAACTAACACTGACAAAAGTATGTCAATAGAGAAAAAGTCAGATAAAAGTAAAATACGTGATATAGAATATTCTGAAGTTAGATTAAATAAAAGATAGATAAGCAGTACACAGGTCGGAAAAACATATGTGACAATAAACTGGAATGCTAAGGTAGAGTCAGTATCAAGGATAAAACAGTCAATAATTAAACCTATTATTCGAGGACCCGTAAGGGGAGAGGGGGGAACTTGGGAAATAATGAAATCATTTCAGTCAGGGTTAGCACAAGGGCATAACCACCGGGATTTTAGATATTCTTTGATGTGTCTTTTGAAGTGGGATGTAGAGTCAAGGTTAGTTATTTCATAAGGGAGTTGATTCCAGAATTTCCCGACAGAGTTAGAGAATAATTACAATAAATTACAGTAAATTACAATAAGCTATGCAGCTCTTCCCTTTAAGTATTCAGGCAAGAGTCTGCCAAAATAGTAACAGCTAATTAAACTACAAACAATAAGGCGTATGTCAGTGACTGCAGCCCAGCTGGGAAAAATTATGCAGCTGAATCTTCTTTTCACCAGATGCAGTACAGATCCTCCCAACAGTTGCAAAAGCTGGTTCCAGCTGATGGCTTTCTGTACAGATCACATACACAGCTTGGGGCTAAACTGCCTTTTTACTGTCCTCGCTTCATTATTTATTTATTTATTTTACATTTGTTTACTGGGAAAGTCCGACTGGACAGAAGTCCTTTCTCAGCAGAGGCCCGGGAGAGACAATCTCATAGTGGATTTTCAGACAGCTCTGCAGTAGAGCACTGAGCCACACAACTGCTCACT
Source organism: Protopterus annectens (assembly GCF_019279795.1). Classification (NCBI taxonomy): domain Eukaryota; kingdom Metazoa; phylum Chordata; order Ceratodontiformes; family Protopteridae; genus Protopterus; species Protopterus annectens. The sequence goes on along the minus strand of NC_056735.1, from coordinate 753,262,865 downwards.
TTAACTAATTGGTCAGAAGATCTCCAAAAATAGTAATAGCCAGTCAAATTAAGAAAACAATTTATATTGGCTTCTACAGTTCAGCCAAGAAAGGGTATGCAGCTGCTGCTCTCACTGGATACTGGATATATCCTGCTAGTAGATTTAGAACATAGTATCGGCAAATGACTTCCTGTGTAAATCCTAGATGCTCTCTGGGGCTAGATTGCTTCTTCCTCTTCTCAGTTCATACAGCAAAAATAATTTATTAAAAAAAAGATTCATTCAAGTAGGCAGTTAGGGCAACTGATTTAAATACCTGTCATGAGTATGCATTATTCATTCTCTTTGTTAATAACAAGCAGATTTAATTAGTTGTAATTTCTTGATATATGTGTATTGTCTCACTATAAGGGTTTGCTATACCTAGTACTTACACTTGCAAAATGAATTTAATAAACAATAACATAAATAGTTCGGCAAGGCCCTAATAGGGATTAACTGTGCTTGAGTGCTGACATATTGAGGTAAGTAATGCCAGGGGCAGTGCTGCATAATGAATATTCCCAGCCACAAAATTGTCAGGAACCACAAAATTGAGCTAACTATACTATGAGTGATCATATGACACAGGGATATTAACATGAATGTAGCAAACTCAATACTATGATCACACACATCGATACATTGCGTAGTTGCTACACAGGCACAGCTGGGAGTCCACAGCAAAGTGCCATCAATAACTAGAAAGGAAATTGGGTGATAGGATAGTCAGAAAAGGGTCAAACAGGGGGAACAGAAAGGAGGACAATTGAAAGGAAGAAGAGGTGTGTGAGTGGGTCAACAAAGTTATATTTTTGGTTCTACTTTAAAACCTCAAAAGCCTACATGCCCGAATCTTACAAGATGAAGCCCAGATGCTTGAATCTCGTAAGATCAAATGTCAGAAAATACACTGAACATCTGCTTTTACAGAGAAAGGGGCAAACTATCCTGCACCCTCCCGCATGGAGGCTGTGCCCCCACACACCCCTGCTACTTATATATTCCAATTCAAAGATTGCACCACAGTGAGGAAAGAAACAATACCCTGATTCTCACTGTGTCATGATTCCACACAGTCCATGCCCCAGTAAACAGAAACACTCTTCCATTTCTTTTTGCTGATTCAATCTTATAAGATTTGATCATTTGAGCTTTCAAGGTTTTTAAAGTAGAACCATGTTTTCTTTTTTGAGGGGGGTACGTGTCCATTTTGAGTTTTTTTTTTTTTGAGCAATAAGGCTATAGCGTGAAATTAGTATGCAAAATGTGTGGGTAGGAAGCAGGGTGCATGGAAGGAAGCAGTGGAAAACAAGCAAACATAGAGAGGAGTAGTAGAGACACATAAGGGGTCACAGTGGAGAGATGCATCCTGACAGAGGATGGAAAACAGATGATGATCAAGACTGGATGACAAACAAGGATGGAGAATGGCATGAAATGTTGGGGAACACATTGATGGGAGACAGAGAGAGAGAGAGAGATGAAGAAGGCCTGTAAATCTAGCCCACAGGGGAGGCCAAAGGGAAACCCACTCAAAATTGGTCATCTGTGTGGCTGGCATCATTGGCAGGCCCTGCCTATGGTGGGCAGTCATGGCCAGCTGGCTAAGACACTATCCCAGCCACATGAAAAGGGTGCTAACATGAGCATTGAATTATGGGTCCACTTTTGTCCTCACCAGCCACCACAATGTTTATCTGTTGACCCAGCAGAGCCCCTACACAACACTTTTTAAAGAGCACCCCATGCTCCCCCCACCAAAGAAGCAGCAACAAAAGACACTAGTGAGCCTCCCAGCTCCACTTTGTCACCTTTGGAGATGCAAGCCTGGGGACTACTGGATTTGGCATAATGGTTAAGGTCTTCACCTCCTAGAGACAAGGTACAGGGTTTGATTCTGACAGTGAGTTATTGGCTAGGATTAAAATGTCCTTTCAGGGCAGTTAGCCTAGTATTCATCAGTGAAACTATGGGACCCAACAATCAGAATGATGGCTGAATCAGAGCAAGTTAGCCACTGCCACACCTCTGTCTATATCATAGGTGATCCTGCTGAAAAAGAAAACAAATGAAAAAAAAACAGTAAAGCAACATAATAAAAATGGAAATCAGAAGAAAAGGTCAAAAATACAAATGGTCAGTTATCTGTAATACAATTTCTTAAAATAAACAATCCGACAAAGCAACTACAGTTTCAAAGGTATACTGAAAATAGTACAAACATAAGTGCAACACTTCAATTGTCCATGGTACAGTGTATTAAATTAATACATTAACTGGAAGAAAAAAGAACAATAGCAAAGTTAAATAACAGAGAAACCATGCATGTATAAAAAAAAGAGAAAGACTGCTGTTCTGTGATAGTTTCTATGGTTCTATTGCATTATTAGATCAATGCCAGCAGTATAGCACACTTACCCCATCAAATGGAAAATCTAACCTGCCCCTCTGGAAGGTGATCCTATTTTCTTCCATCTCCAATGATGGTGGAAAAAGATAAAACAAGCAGTAAAGAGAGCAGCATATCCCTGACAGCAGATGGCAATGGCACCAACAGGTGCTGACCCACTGTACAGTGAAAATGTAACAGTTGACATCTTACAGTAAAAGGGTGGATTGGCCAGCAGACACTCTTCTTACCATTTTCAGAGAAGGTCTGGGTGGTGCCTCCTTAGGACCCTAAACGTACGCAGGCAACACTTACTAAAGCGGCTGATGCCAGTACTACCACTCATCACACTGGCAAGCAGGTACCAGATATCCACTTCATCACAAAGATGGTTGTCTTAGCCCCACAGCAAGTGGTCTTAATGATCTTTATGTTGCAGGTGTAAAGAGATCTTACACTCATTGCCTCACCAGGCAGGAGGCCACATGGACTCTTCAGGTCACGTCCGGAGCAAAAATGTTAGCTAGTGTGGGTGGTCACACACTGTGGGTGTGATGAAATGGGTCTACTTCACATGATCGACTTTTCACAAAGTCAAAATTCATATGGTTGAGACCATGTGATCGACTTTTGAAAAGCCGAACATGTAAAGTAAACACAAAAACACAACCAACACTTACCTAAACGCTGTTAGCAGGGGGTCTCCACCCCCCTGAACTCCCATGGGGGGCTCCACCCCCCACACCCCCCATAACTTAAATATACCAACTCCAGGATCGCACTGCAGTGTGGAAGAGGGAAATTTTACCATTCCGTACTGTACAGAGATAGAGGTTCCCCATGGTCTGCTTTTCAAAAGCCGATCATATGGTCTTGGCCATATGAATTTCGACTTTGTGAAAAGTTGATCATGTGAAGGGGACCCAATGAAATATATGTCAGAAGACAGCATGGTTTTGCAATGCCTGATGCACATGGTCAGTAACATGATGCAGAATGCCATTAACTTGGTCAGGTTCTACAGGATTATACCCCCTATGTAACCTCAAAGCCAGTAAATGGGCATGATGACCACCAGAGTAGCACAGTAACTATGGTCAGTAGTGTTAGGCAAAGTGTATTAGCATGACCAAGCTTCTCAGGAGCTCACAACATATAAGATTTTACAGTCCATGGATGAGCAGAAAAGTGTCCTGTGGTGGTTAATCCATTGGGTAACTGGTGTGATTCATAGACATTTGTTCTAATTCACCTCATTAAATTAACAGATGTTCTATGAGGCACATTTTGGTGTACAAAAGCAACAAGCAACATAGAGAATCAGAATAACATGGATATCAGAGTGTTCCACAACACAGGGGAAACTGTCAGCAGATAGGATATCTGTTAATGGATGCCAGGACTGCAGTCACCACTCAACATGGCATAGCAACAGCAGACACTGTCACAGTGGTATGTGAGAGTCGTAACAATGCATAGGCTGTGACTGGGGGATGACAGGCTGGAGAATGCAACCTGACAGCATACAGAGGACAAGCAGGACAGGTTGAAGCTAGTTTGTGCGTTTAGACATGACAGGGCACAGGGAACCAGCAGGACAGGTTGTAGCCCTGTAGTGGATTCCATCTGACAAGGCACAGTGGTGAAGCTATACAGGTTGCTGTCATGTGAAGACTATTAGTTTTGTAAAATCCTTATCCACAACCTTTAAGTGTCTTGAACATTAATACAAAGATCTCTTATGAAACCACATAACCATATTATTCTGCAGACATCATCTATCTATATATCAACAAAATTTGCTTGTTGTATCATAAAACCTATATGGTTACCCCTTTACTATGATGTTTCTGCATAGCTGGATGATTGTCAGGCCTGACTGCTTATGCTGTTTGATAAAAAGGATGCAGGACTGGTATCACCTGTGCTCCCATTCACCTGATTCCTTTAGGTCCTACTTTTGCTTCCTTCTGCCATTTGAAGCACTAGTGCCAGTTGAGCTTCTTTGTACCATTTTTCTGTTATGTACAAGACTGAATGTCTGAGTATGCAGATCTAATGTTATCTTGCTGTTGTTAACATAGAAAACATTTATGAATAACTTGCCTATACTATGAGCCTTCAGACATTAACTCCTATCCCTGGTCATAAATAGGCTATCTACTGTTATGTCTTCTTAAAAATCCTCTGCTACATTTTGCCCTCCTGCTTAAATACCTGCAGATGTCTCTACAAGTTCATGATCTCCATCAGGCTACAGTTTTTTTTCACTTTGCAGCTGAACCCTAATGCTTCACAACACCTTCATCAATGCACCTGGTGTCTTTCTCTCCCTAACAATAACATACTACTGTTGGAATTCTTACATTTTCAACATATCAGATCATATCTGTGGTGATTATACTGAACAGCATGTCACCAGATTAATACCACTCACCTCACCTGCTGATCCAGAAATTCATTTAACAAATCCTTCATACATTAACTTACAAAATCATAATGAGTCCTCCTGTCAGATGTAAGCTTACCATTTATATACACACACAAGTAACAGTAGACAAACTGGAAGAATGTATCCCCAGATGGTCATCCACAAAAAATACAACAAACACAAAAGTCCAGGGATCATAGACCAGGCAGATGAACAATTGGAACCTTTTCCCAGCAATACGAAAACGAACTGAGTCAAAAATTAATTATACACGGTTAAAAGAAAACAGCTTTATTACAATAGATAAGCGCTTTCATGGGAATACCTCCCACATCATCAGACCATAAAAACATGATGTTACAACTTCCTTTTATATAAAACAATTACTTAACAATCACCAATTAAGTTTTAATCATTCACTTTTCTTAAAGGTACATTGTACTCTCCACCATTCACTATATATGAATAAGAAATCACTGAAAAGACACCTTTGTTATGGCAGTAATGTGAACAAAGGCATAGATTATTATGTAGGAACAGTGCCATGTGGCAACTGTAATCAGTGTAAATGGATAGACCAGAGTAATAGATTTAGACAACCTGATACTGGAAGAGAGTTTGTGTTTAAAGTTACAGCAAGTTGCATTACTCAACATACAGTATATCTGGCAATATGTAACATATGCTCAAATTACTATATAGGAAAAGCCAATAGGGAGCTCAAATTGAGAATAAGGGAACATTTATTAAGCATAAGAAATCTTGAAAAGACTAATGCCTTGGCCAAACATGTATTGATTGAGGTCTCCACACATACCTTCTGTTTTTTGGTTATTAAAGTGATCAGAGAAAGTGAGAGAGAAGGTGATATAATCAATAAAACTGAGAAGTCAGAAGTGAGGTGGATAGTTAGGTTAAGGGGCAACAGAGGTAAGGGACTCAACAATAGAATTCCATTGAAGCCTATATTAAAGAATAGGTCTTTACGAAAATGATGAAGTAGATTATATCATTATATAGGAAATCATGTCCTTGTAAACAAATGTTTTTAGTTGCCATAAAGTAGTTTATTGGACATGTACATAAAATTTTACAGCATAAGAGAATAATCTTAACTTTAATGAGCATGCAAGACCAACAGAGTTGATAGCTCACATCGACAGGTTTACATGTGTTTACTAAAATATTAATTGTATGCATCATACTCATGAAAGTTTTTATATATAAATCATTTATTTATTCATTTATATGTTTAACAAATGGTTTTAGTTGTTATTAATTTATTATTATATATAAAAATTCTGATAGAAGAATGCTTTAATGTTGTGAGTTAGTTGAAGTTATTTATAATATATAGTGAATGGTGGAGAGTACAATGTACCTTTAAGAAAAGTTAATTATTAAAACTTAATTTGTGATTGTTAAGTAATTGTTTTATATAAAAGGAAGTAGTAACATAATTTTTTTATGGTCTGAAGAAGTGGAAGGTATTCCCATGAAAGCACTTACCTACTGTAATAAAGCTGTTTTCTTTTAACAGTGTATAATTAATTTTTGACTCAGTTCATTTTCGTATTACTGCGAAAAGGTTCCAATTGTTCATCTGTCTTGTCTATGATCCCTGGACTTTTGTGTGTGTTGTTACCATTTATATACTCTCTGGTTAAGATTTATCTACAGTTATTTACCATCACTGAAGAAATACTCCTTGAAACACAATTACGAAAAGCACAGACAGACCATTCCTACTGCTTGCTCATATTCTCTGTATTTCTTAAACAAATTTTTGCAAAACAGCATCTGAGAACATAGGAACTATACTAAGCAAGTGATCACAGGAACCATAAAATAGTTAGCCATACATACCTTTAAGTAGATACACTTCAAAGTTCTAGCCACCCTTTACAAGCACTTAACAGTGCACACCTCCCAAACTGAGTAGGATGGTACATGATAACCTAGTATACATTTGTGTTTACCCATCCAGTCATCAAGACTAACCTTAAAGCTATACCAAGTAGTAGCTCTAATTAGTCACCATTCCATAGATTGCAGATAGCACTCTATGTTAAAAGCTTTGTTCTGTGGCCTTTGCAATACAGAAGAGTGAAAACATGACCTTATATTAGCAATGCACTTATCTTCATGCATAAGATTCCTTCCTTTCTTTAAATTATATGTTGATCGTCAAGGTCCTTAGGTGCTGCAAACTAAATAACTTTAGGCACATGATTGGCTCCTTGTCTTAAGGCACATGATTGGCTCCTTGTCTTACCAGGATATCACTTTTTATTTAACTATCATTGCTGTACTTTAATTTTCCATAAAGATCAGTTTCAAAAAGTTAATACCCCAGACTATCTACCCACTGTGGAGTATTTTTGTGCTATCCATATTTCTCCATTCCAGTGCATGTGCCTGTTTACGTGCATGTGGTGGGTGTTCAATGGGAACATCTCAGCATATTGTCTAGTGTCTGCAATGACTCAGCCAATGTTCTCTGCCATTCCCATTTGTACAGTGCCCATTCTTATGTCCACAGCCACCACTAGGGATCAAATGCACAGAACATCCAAACACAAGGCCTCCCATCCCAGGGTAGAAATGTACAACCTTCCCCTGCTAGCAATTCAGATACTTCAAATGCTTACCACATCTGTGCTGCCTGGGCCATAATCAGGGCTTTATCCCTGTAAGCCTTAGTGCTATCTAACATTATTATTAGAAAATTACCAAGACTCATGTCCATGCAAATATGACGTCTTCTTTTCACTTGTATGTATTTTTAACTATTAAATTCTTGGTTTCAAGGGAAATAGTAGCATATTTTAGGTTATCTTTAATATTATTACAAATGTATCTAATTTGACACCAGAATACTTTTAAATGCATTTTGAATGCAGGAATGCAGCCCTTATTGTGAAACACTATGCATATTATATATAGAGAGAGATAGATAAACTGATAGCTATGGACTGTGTCCTTTTCAAATTTAATATACATTATACATGTATTTTATGCTCAAAGATATTAAAGATCCCTAAATTAAAATGCTATTTACTAATACAATATATCTACCTCTCTAGAGTTTAATTAAGCATTTAAGTTGCCTTCAGAATCAAATAACACTTCTAAAGAAGATAAACCTGTATGTATTTCACTTTCTTTTTGATTGCCCATTTTACATCAGTGCATTAAGGTTAACTATAATGTATTTATTTATTTATTTGTTTGCTTGTTTGTTGATTTATTTATTTATATTACATTTGTTTACCAGGAAAGTCTGACTGGACGTAGGTCCTTTCTCAGCGGAGGTCCAGGGAGAAAGACTCCAGTTATACATTATAGAAACAATACAAAAGAAAAAATATATGGAAGAAATAATAGCAGTACTCACAAAAACAATGACATACTTTTGGCAAGTACATTTTATGTGAAGTATACATTTGCATTTACAATGTACTTATAGCAATTCAGTGGTATTTACATTTACAAAGTAGTTATGCCAATTTGATGATGGAGAGAATATACAATTCCTTGCAATTAACACTGATAAATCTACCAAAAAATTAATTCAGAAGGAAGGAATAATGATTAACATATCAGTGTATTTGTTGTATTTATTTAAAAAATATTGAGTGAACCTGTGAACATATTTTAATTTTTGGTAATGATTTCTTTGTTTAATTATATAATTGTTTGTCATATGACAAATGAATAATTAAACTAATGAATTTTAATCTGAAGTAGCATGTGTGGCCTTTTTGCTTTGTTACATCTTTATGAAAGCTATAGCTATGTCAAGATTTATTTCAATTAAAATTGGAATCTAATGGATTCCAAAATAGAGTTCATTGAATTTCATTATTGTATGTAGTTAGTTTACTGAAATACTAGTTGAAGAAATAATTTCTTATTTAGTCTATTTCTTTAAGGGTTGTGATGTTTATTGTTATTTTTATTTAGTTCATACTGTTATCATATAATACATACAGTGATAGGTTGCAGTTTTTTTTTTAATGTGTCTTTTACTTATCTAAATATAATGTTTGAATAATACTCAAAAAGAGTAGGTTGCTCAGATTTTTGAATACAAATAAAGTGAATATTTGGCTAGATTCCAAAAGATAGTTGTGGACAGCACACCACGCCAAAGGAAGACTTCAACACACCAGCTGCAGATGCAGTTTTGGAAGGTATATCACAAGCAGTCTGAGTACTTAAGTATTTGGCATAGGAAAATGATGTATTCCATGCACACTCATCAGATTCCAATACACGTTGTACACACCCAACACAACTTAAATGTGGCAATCTGCAATGCTGACTCTGTTTCCAAACTCCTGTGCAAATGCCATACTGCAACACAAGGAATAGAAGTAATTCCCATCCTATGTAATCCATAATGACACTGACCAAACAAAATGTAACCTGCAGGGAATGAACTGCAATGGGCTGCAGTACTGCAAGCTATGGAGGAGGATGTGGCTGTGCATCCTAAAAGGTAGCCAGCTAGACAGAGAGCGAGAATGCAATTAAGCCAACTGTCAGATCAACAAAACATTGACAGGTAATGCCTAAACAGACAGCTGGTACAGACTGTGGTCAACATGTATATGCAGACATTGTGAGGCACCCACTTCCCTCTTGAAACAAAAGTGTGTCTGAGCCTAGTTGTATTGGCATCTGGGACATTCCAAAGACACATGGGGGATGCTGTAAGAGTGTCACAGACAGCTGCCAGTCGTATCCTGAAAAAATTCCTGATCGCAATGTGCAACAAGGTGCATCAATACATATACTTTTCATCTAGCTACCATGGAGTGAACAATTATTATGCACCAGTTCTATAACCTCACAAACTTCCCACATGTACATAGTGCAACAGACTGCACCCACTTCCCTATTAAGACCTCCATGCTTCCAGAAGCAGGCAGATACATCAACAGAAAGGGTTGACCATCCCTGAACTGCCAGGTTGTGTGTGCAGCAGATGGCAACATTAAATACATCATGGAAACATACCCTGAAAATGTCCATGTTGCTGCCATATGGAGGGGAAAGTGGCCTGAGGGCTGCATCCCAGCATGGTGAAATACCTGATGGACTACTACTGGGTAGGTACAGGAACACAGCTAGGATGTAAGCTAAGGCCATCCCTGTCAACATTATCCATAATGACAACATATGTGTTCACTCCCCACCACAAGTGACTGCGGTGATCCACTCAAGTTGTGGCTAATGACCCCATACAGAGAACCATCAAACCCTGCAGAGGAGGCCTACACTAAAGCACATGCAACAGCACAAAATGCCATTGAGCATGTCTTTGTTGTACTGAAAGCTAGGTTCAGATGTCTGGACACATCTGTAGGTGCACTGTAATACACACCTGAAAAGGCAGCAGAGATGATAACTATGTGTGCCATGCTGTGCTGTGCCATGCTACACAATATACTAACAGCAACAACACATGGTGGTCTTCCAGCTGCAGGTGCAGGTGAACTACCCCAAGAAGCACAGATGTCTGCAGATGACATTCCACAGCTATCAGAAGAAGAGCAGGAGGACATGGGGTAGAAGAAATAGGCAAGGGCAACAGGGAGTAAGACCACAAGTTCAGTCCTAGGCAACACTGTAGCATCGAACACACACCTTTGAGTGATGACAAGCCACACATACAGAGTGACACAAATTAAATATTGATGTCCAGGTGTTGCCCCACCACAGCAGCACAGATTGCATCTTAATGGCAATTACCCAGTAGATGTACACCATCAGCATCATACATTACAACATAATTCTAACATATAACAGTATGAACATATCCAAATCTATCCCAACATGGCTCATCAGCTCAGGCCACAAGTGACATAGGTATGCATATAGACTTATAGTGGTGTAAGTGTATATGGCAAACAGCAAGGGACATACATCTGTGAAACACATTCCTATCTGTCCACTATCAAAGGATGCAAACAGGAAACCAACTTAGGACATAATGCAGAACTGTTTGCAGTATCACAAGCAACATATATCAATGTAAAGTATACAAAAACTGTAACGTACTAAATGGAGTCACCTAAGGTTAGTAAAAATACCAGACTCCCATGGCATCAGACATCACAACAACCACAGACAGATGACATTGTCAGAAGTCTGAACTGCAATCATCATCACCACGAGGTAAGACTGACACTGCAGGACAAACTAGATCAACTGTCACTATTACTTTAACACAGTCTAGGGCACCATACCAATAGCTCACACAGTGGTCAGGCCTGCCCCTACCACATATGGAAACACTGGGCCCAGGTTGCTTCATAGAAGAGACTGATGGGATGGCACCAGCATGTGGAAACACACTGTGGGAAGGAGCGTGAGTGCGACTTGACTGTCTGGTCATGACTGCCCGGCCCATATTGTAGCAGCAGAAGTGAGTGCACTTTGCAGCATAGACATCAATGTCCACTGGGCAAGGTTTGGTCTGCTGAGTTGGGGCCTGTCTCTCCCATGTGGCAATCAGCTAAGCACAGTCAGGGCACACAGAACCCTGCTCATACCATGGCACTGCTGTAGTACTTTCGTAGTCAGGGATTCAATGGTCTGTGCCACAGATAACATGCTTTCATTCTGTGCAGCCAGTGACTTCATGACCTCACTGTGTCTGCACTCCTGTCCTTCATGCAGCATACCCAGCTGGTGTGCAACACAATCTGAGGCGTGGGCAAGTGCAAGGATGTGAGATCCATGACATTGCTGAGAATGTTCATTTGCCCATTTACATCAGCTACATACCTACTTCTACTGTGATGGACAGCATTACCATGTTGTGGGGAAGTGTCAACATCACCAGCAGACTCAACATGGGGCTGTGTTCCTCAGGCCTCATCCTGTCCACCATCTGATGTCTCCTCATTGTCAAAATGGTAGGACAAGTTTTCCTCCACATCTGAGGCTTCAGCGGCATTCACATAACTGTCACCATCTGGGCCAGACTGTGTCACCAAGTCTGTATCCTGTGTACCAGAGGGCCATGATACCATACTAAGTCACATCAGATCCCACACTGGGATGAGTGGACATGCTAAAAGAAGATATAGGTGACACAGGTAAGGAAACATGCTTTCATCACATATTGTATATCATTAATGACATATGCCACATATACCTCACTACAATGTTACATATAATAATGACTTGCCAGGAGGTCTTGTCTGTGTATGGGCCATAGAACCTATTTAACAGGGAGCTGACAATTATCTTATATATCCAACATACATGACATAGGTGAATAATACAAGCATAACACACACCTAATATGTCCTCATGGGAAGATAGCACTGGAATCAGGAATGAAATGCAACAGTTGTAGGGAAACAAAGCCATAATAAACACAGCATTCTTAATCACATCCTTGTCAGCATGGGTCATTCCAACAGAGGTTAAAAATACAGTAGGTAATACATACACATACCAGTTGTCTGTGGCTGAGAGACCGATTGTGGCTGTCCTATGCAGGGGTATGGGGTAGAAAGACACAGTATTAATGGAGGACAACAACAGAAGTAACAGCAATGACATATAAGAAGAAGAAGTAATAGCATACCTGTAACACCCTTCCAATGTTTTGAGTTTGTGAGCCGTAATGTAGATCCTGCAGTGGGAAAGTACAAACAAAGCAAACACAGTCAGGTATGCAGGCACTGGCATAGTCAGATGTTGACATATACACCACAATAACAGGGGCTGCCAATACTTACTTGATGTACAGTGCAGCTGTTGGCCAGATGTCCCTCTATAGAAAAATAGCAACATTAATTTCATACGACACAGGTCTGCTACACATTGTCGCAACATATGAACATGTGGAGGAACCATACTTGATCTGTCTGTAGGTGCATCTGCATGGCTTGTGCCTCCAAAAGATGTACCTGTATTTTACAATGTAAGAGAAATATCAATATGACAGTAAATAGCACTGGTATGACAGGAGGCTAAAGCAATAACAGATAATGGTCACAGTAACAGTATATGGAGACACTCACATCTCATGTCCTGCTATTGTGCAGAAGTGGATGGACCTGTGCAAATGAATGCAGACAATGTTACACATGCTGGTTGCACTATTATGTATGCACTGGCATTTGTATGGCTACATGCCATTGCACTTACGTTTGTCATCATAACCCTGTGTGGACCCACGTGCATAATACAACTATGTAGCTGCAACACAAAAATGGCAATACATGAATATGCATGCAACAGCAATATGTACTGATTTACTCTGTATGCGGAGAATAGCACTTAGGAAAATGAAGTCAGGGAAAGCAGCAGGCTCAGATGAGGTCACAGCAGATATGATAAAGATGTTTTGTGAGATGGGGAGAAATGGCTCCTGAAGGTACTCATAGCAGTGTGGAGAGAAAGGCGTATCCCAGATGACTGAAAAATAAGAATATTCATGCCAGTGTATAAGATAAAAGGGGCCATCCACAACTGTGAGCAGTACAGAGGTATCAAATTCCTATCACATTGCATGAAAGTTCTGGAGAGGGAGATTGATAAATAGATGCATAGAGTAGTAGAAAGTAAGATGGGAGATGAACAGTTCGGATTCAGATCAGAATACAGCATAACTGATCAAATGTTTGCAGTGTGACAGATAGTTGAGAAGAAGCTAGAGATGAGGAAAGAGTCCAATGGGGCATTCCTAGGCTTGGAGAAAGCATATGACAAGGTCGCAAGAATGCTAATTTGGGCATTACTGTGGTGGTTTCAAGTCACAGAAATAGAAACATTGTTCAAATTAGTACAGGCTATGTTCAAGGACCCAATGCCTCAAGTAAAAACAGTGTTTAGTCTCACAGAGGAGTTCCCAGTGGGAGTGGGTGTCCACCAGGGTTCAGATCTGAGCCCACTACTTTTCATACTGGTGATGGAGTGCATTAGCAAACAGGTTGGAGGGGAGACATCATCAAAATTGCTGTATGCAGACAGTGTGGCATTACAGGCAGACTATGAGCAAGAACTTCAGCAAAGGATAGGAGAATGGAATGCAAAACTGAAGGCACATAGGATGAAACTAAGTACAGCTAAGACAGTGGTAATGGTAGCAAACTGGGGAAATCATAAGAAGTTCAGAACTGAGGTAAAAGGTAGGACAGTGGAACAAGTTAATAGCTTCAAGTATCTGCAAGGGATGGTTGACAAGAAGGGAAGTCTGAATGAAGAGGTCAAAGCTAGAATCAGAGGGACTGCAGCCATCTGACATAGAGTGTCATGTGTAGTGTATGACAGAAAAATACCAAAGAAGCTGAAAAGTAAGGTGTACAAAACAGTGGCATGGCCAGTACTACTATATAGTACAGAAACCTGGCCAGTAAAGGCAGATCAGATGAGAAAACTAGAGGTGGTGGAAATTAAGTGCCTGAGAAGGGTGGTAGGATGCACACTGTGGGACAGATGAAGAAATGAGGACATAAGAGCAGAAGACAAAGTAGCTCCAATTGCAGAAAAGATCAAAGAGAACAGATTACAGTGCTTTGTGCACATGTACAGAAAAACAGAAGACAATATGGTTAAAAAGATCTTGGACAAGCAGGAAGAATGCAAGAGGAAACAAGGGCATCCAGCAAAGAGGTGGATGAACTGAGTGAGAGAAGATCTGCAACAGTCATGCATGAGTGTCAAAAAAGGCAGGAGTATGGCAATGAATTGAAAGAAATAGTGAAAATTAACATGACATCCAGCCCCATGTAAAAAATGGGAAAAAGGGGGTTGATGATGATGACAATGATAATTAATCTGTATGCATCAATGTTATGCAAAGTAATACACACTTGTGCAGCCTGGAACAGCTGCTTTGACCCCCCCCCCCGTGTTTGTGGTACTCACCACTCTCCATATGCAGTGATGCAAGAAAAAGTGTGATCTCATAAAGGGGTGTCAAAGGTGGGCCACCACTGGTGGTATCCCTTGACCCATTGTACAGGCATATCCTATTAGCTGCATGGAACATCATGTCAGAGTACCATTTGCAACAGGCTTCCCAGGAAATATTGTGACCTCCCACATCATTAATCATGTTGGTGAGGTCAGTCCAGACTTCATTTATCCACACTGTATTTCTTGCCTATCCAAGTAGTTTCTGTCCATGTTGGTCTGTTTGCTATCTGATAGACAGTTATATGAATATGGTTAGGTTTACGTGAGGGCCCACATATGGAGATGATTATGTGAACAGTTCATGCTACTGTAAACCCTTTGTAGTCCTATGGAATGCAACATTTTAGGAAATAGTCCCTCTGGCATATAGTACTGTGACATATAAAACCATATGTGATAGGAAAACAATGCATGAATATATAACACTTGGAACAACAACATAAGCTGTGATATCTGTGGGATTTGAACACATTCGAGTACATTTTGTAGTAGTGGAGGTCCAAACACAACAGCATTGTGCCACACTAGCCACCCACTCCACATTCATGTCACATTAACATACACCACATAACATATATCTACATCTGAAATGTGTGATTGCTGTAACTGTAATGCAATTTGAGCCTAAACAACCTGTATAAAAAGATCAGTCATATAAAATGGTATACATGATGATCTTATATCAACACAATCATTACTGAGCAGTGAATGCCATCCACATTAGCAGAGAGCATTGGAAAATTATCAATTGAACAACTTACGGAAAACATCAGGCATCATCTTTATCTATAAGCAGGCCACAGACAGTACATAGTAAGCAGACATAAACACAGATCCTTTTTGTATTGAGTCAGTAGTTCTAATATTTGTTTTAAGTAGCATCAATGAATAAATATTCATAACAGCAATACAAATACATACTACATAGCAACACACAGATAATGTCAGAATCAGTACTAGTTTTCAGCACATATACCACAGAGTGTACTGAGTCACTAGTAATATATACAGAATATCTGTGAATATGTCTATATGTATTGTTCAGTTGTGCTATTTAAATCTGTCTGTACAACTGCATATGGGAAAGTACTGCATGTAATTGATGCAGATGTGACCACCTGTATGCATACAGATCAATCAAATAACCTTTCAGTAAGTCACAAATATTTTTCATAGTGCACACATTTTTCCATAAATGCATCAATCTAACCATATACACATACTTTGATAAGGAGTAATGGTAACATAGGTTTATAAAGAGGTAAGCATTCCACAACGCAGCAATGCTTGCAGGCACACAATTACCTTTGCAGCTACCTATGAGTCAGGTAAAACTGAAAGTAAGACCAGCTATGTGCATGCATCTTTTAAGTCCCATTTGCACCATACATAATGAATGAGGTTCATTAAGATTCAAAGTTTTGTGGAAGCTGCAGTGGTACAGCTGTAGCATTGTTGCTTCACAGCAAGAGGTTCTCCTGTTCGATTCTCGGATGGAGTGCCTTCTGTGTGGAGTCTGCATATCCTCCCAGCGGTCGAGTGAACTCTGAAAGACATGTGTGAATGGGTGTGCCTTCACTGAAAGTTGGACGTCAGGCTGGCAACTCAGCACCATAAAAATCTACTGCCAATTATTAGCAGACTGGATTTCTGCTGTGGTGACCCCTAACCGGGAAAAGCTGAAAAGACAAACATTAAGATTCAAGGTTTTGGAATCCCATTTGTACATGTCCACATAAGTTCTCAAAAACTGGGACATTAACCAATAAGTAGCAAGTGCCCATTATCTTCCAATGATCTGATAACTTGCCATAAGCATCAGTTTTAAATCTTGATTTGGATACATTTACAGATCAGACCATTGCTACCTGTAAACTGAGTGGGAATCAGTCAACAAGTCATTGAATGTGATATATCAACATTCTCAACTTTATCACTGAGATGACTACTTCCAGGAGGCTTTGACATGTTTAGGTGCCCAGTTGCATCAAGGAGGAGTCCACCCAGATGCTGACCATCTATGCTGGAGAGGGGTGAGAGCCAGACCACGGAACTTCACGATGATTGATATATGGAAATGGATTGTGAGGGCACATCAATGATATACAGGAATCTACAGGACTGCAGTGCAGATTCACCAATGATACAATGGCCTGTATTGGAGGGACACATAGGAGTTCTTAGGTGCAAAGGCAGCCAGTGTATGCCTACAGTAAGTGTTACAATCCTATGTGTACCTGGACATTCCTAAGGAATTCAGAGATATAGCTTTGTGCCAGATATATCAGATACATAAACCATTAAGTAGTTGTTTTGACAGTTAGCTCATCTGGATAATTAAGAATGCAATGGGAGTGTTCTCCTTGTAAATATGGGTTCTATTCCCATGGGGTTTATTTGTTTAATAATGTTTATAATGTACATAATATTGAACATTGTACATGTATCTGTTTTCCAACATACAAGGACATCATTTCATGCATCCAGTACAGTCGTGTATTAGTGTTGCCTATAGCACCTAGGCTGCTGATGACTATGCATTTCTCTGTTATCTGTAATACTTTGACAATATCACCTAGTCTACCCGTCTATGTGTGAATACTAACTCATAACTCATCTGGAGCATTTCTCCCCGGGCCTCCGCTGAAAATTGGCTTTGTTCCAAGTCAAACTTTTCCAGTACACAAATGTTAAATAAATATATAAATAAATCAAATAAAAATAACTTCATTAGTCCAAAAAGTGCACATTATTATTAAAGTCCCATTTGTTTAACACAAGAGCAATGCATGTCCAACTGTCTACACATATTCTTCCATTCTAAAAATTGATGATATTTCGCAGTTTTGTAGAGCATGAGGGTCTATAGCATGTATGTGTTGGATGTTTCCATATTCATCTGTTATCCACAAGAATATGGAAACACACATGCAATATTAGTTCATTCAAAAATAAACTGTGCTTGTTGTTAGTGCAGTCTGTAAAGCAACAGGCCATCATGCATGCATCCTGGTTAGGTGTGGGTTCAATTTAATATAGGGGAGAGCTCTCATTATATTCTAATCATTTTCAGAAATGCTGCTCTACATACCTGCTTATTGATATTAATGGTTATTGTGAGCATGCTTACCACAACATCAATTATTCATTGGATTTCTAGGAATACCTCCAAAATCCATAATGTTCTGCCAGCAGCATCCCTTTTACTACAGTATTATGTGTAGAACTTGGAACAGACTGGTATATTTCTGCCAAAAAGTTTTGTGGAATTTGGTAACATTTGTAATTTAAATTTCATGTGTAACTGTTTCATTCTTTATTAATTTGAATTCAAAAACCTTCTCATCCTTATATGTGGAAGGACTGATATAGTCAGACATACATTTGGACTGTAGAACAGGGAGATACCCTGATATCACGGATAATTTTGAGTTATAATTTTTACTTTGGCAACAAATATCTCTCCTCCAACATAAAATACATCAATGCTTCCACTATGTACAGCACTTTGAAGTGGTCTGTTAATAGCAGCAATGTTTTACGTGACAGTGCTCCACTCTCTGAGGAATGGAAGTTTGCAGTTGTGGTTTTCTGTTTTGACCACTGTGCTAATATGCATTCATGCTTGTAATTTTATTTTCATAAATGCTCAGCACATTGTACTTTTTGTAAAGCACAATGTGTGATTTCTATTAGTACCTCATACACATTCATATCTCCAATTCTTTTCACTGCATTCCCACCATACAATCTTATGCAAGGTGGATTAGCTAGGCAGGTAGGTGTCTGCACTGGAGTATGGATGTAGCTTAAAGTTACGGGTTTGAATCTCAGGTCCTCCACTATATATTCAATTCTGTTCCAAAATGTAAAGGACTGTGTGTGTGTAACATTCTACAATGTGTGTCTTGTGAATCTCTGATGTTCTTTAAATTGAAATTTAGAGAACATGATATTAGCAATGTATATCACTGTTATTTTATACTTACATCATTCATGAATGCTGTTTACGTTTTGCAAGTAATGAAAACCATAGGAATAATTGTGACCTGTGTGTCAAGCAAATGCACAGGCTAGAGGAGCAGCACTGGGAGAGAGGTATGTTGATTACTTTGTTTTTGTAAATAAAATAGATGAGATCATTGTTACAGCCTCGTATTTTTGACATTACCATGTATACTACTTTTAATGCAGGAATACCCATCATGCATCATTAAGATAAGTGCAATACTCAGACAATACCTGTGTCTGCCTGTGTTTACAAGTATGAATTTCCTAAAACTATGTTTGCATATCACATAGTAGCAAGCTATATTTGCTGAAGATAAGTTTTGAAGTATAGGCTACAACCTAAATGACAGCAATTTATGTGTAACTGTCACAGTGATTGTGATGTAGATGTTACATATACAAATTAATAGTGCTTTCCTTGCTGTTTGTAATGGAATGCATGTCTTGACCCACTTGTATGTGTGGATGTTGCTCCCTGTGACTGAACCGTTGTACATATTCTTTCTGTTCATCTATTGGATGAGTGTCTGTCTTTTTTAATTTCTCCATATCTTTTGGATTTCTAATACCATGTCAGGAAATGACCCCATTCCTAAGTCAAAGTACAATTAAAGTTCATGAAATTAGTGTTGTTTCAATCTTTGATGTCAGCTAGCAGTGCTCTTCACAGCACCCGCAATGTGCACAGTAATGACTCCTTCTGCAATCCGTATGGAGTTACATGTATTGGTAACATATCTGAATACGATTGTAGATTCTTTTTATAAGACCCATTGCTCCTACTAATACTGGGACTGTGGCTATCTTTTTTCCACATTGCTCTCATTTCGGCCT
The DNA here is from genome assembly GCF_019279795.1 of Protopterus annectens. Taxonomy (NCBI): domain Eukaryota; kingdom Metazoa; phylum Chordata; order Ceratodontiformes; family Protopteridae; genus Protopterus; species Protopterus annectens. The sequence continues at coordinate 753,243,228 of NC_056735.1, read as the reverse complement.
GCAACTCCTGATATTTTATGACTTTGTATCTCTCCGTACACAGTACAATACAGTCACTAGGTGTGGCAATTTCATTGATCAATTCTACTTTTGTCTTCTTTTCATGGACCACTATATCTGGTTTTCTAGCATCTATATTTTGAACTGCTGGTAATGGATGATCCCATGTGATGTAAACTTCATCATTTTCTATGATGCTTTGTGGCTCACGTTTCCAGTATTTTTCAGACACTTCAATACCATAATGTTTGCACAATCCCCAGTGCAACAATCTTGCCACATTATTATACCTTTCAGTATACAATCCTTCTCCCATTAGTATGTCACAACCAGCAACGAGGTGTGTGACTGTTTTCAATTCGGTTTTACAAAACCAACATTTGTCTCTTTCTCCCACATGTTCAATGGAGTTTGTAAACCAACGTGTACACAACCCACTATCTTGGGCCACCAATATTGACCTTTCATCTCTTGGTTTGAATTCGCCTCTCCTTAGCCATTCCTGCATTTGTTCCTGATCAACATGAGGTTCTTCCAGAAGTTTTCTATATTTGCAACTATATTTATGCATTTTCCATATTTCTTGCCTTCTCATCTGGTCCTTCACTTTATATTCTTTCTTTTGTATTTTGGCACATTCAATTGCTGCCTGATTTTTATCTACTTCTGGTTTGATTTCCATTCCTGCTTGATGCTGATATGCTTCTGCTACATTAAGCAGAAAAGTTATCTTAGATTTATTCACCTCATGTTTCAAAACTTTCCCTATGTTTGGGTCTTGTGAAGTCAGCTGATATGTGTAGAGTCCCACAATTGCATAGCTATACATGTAATCAATTTCAAGGAGGCCCGTCCCTCCTTTAGAATGGGGAATATATAATCTTGGTATACACTGATTTTTTATAAATCATTTGGTGAGCATGAAGCATCCTTTTTGTTTTCCTATCCAATCTATCCAACACATTTTGGGGCCAGACAATCACTCCAAAACTGTAAGTTAGGACAGCAACAGCAAATTGGTTTATAGCCTGGATTTTGTTCATAGATGTCAACTCTGTTTTTGAAATTAATATGTCTAATAAAGTATTCCTTACTGAGTTTTATTCGCATTTGTTCATGTTTTATTGTTGATCCTTCATCAATTCCCAAATATTTATACACTCCCTCTTGCTCAAGTTCTTTTATATCACATTCTTGTCCCAAACTGATGTTTTCCTGGTGCTGTAGTTTTCCTGCTTTAAAGGTTGTGTTTGCACATTTATCAAGACCAAATGACATTCTAATATCACCTGAAAAATTTTTCACAACCTGCAGCTCTGCTTTCAGTTCCTCATCTGATGAGCTATATGGTTTTAAATCCTAGACAAAGAGAAGATGAAAAGTCATTAGACTTTGTTGTTTTCTAGGAGCCAAATTATAGCCATGGCCTAAGCTGTTAAGTAAACAGCTTAATGGGTTAATGGCAAGGCAGAATAGCAGCAGTTACAGAGAGTCATCCTGGAATATTCCCCTTTGATTTTTTTATCCCTGGGATAATAATCTGTCCTTTATCATGGCTTAATTGCAAAGTGGTCTGCCATTGTTTCATGGTTACTGTAATGTAGTCACTCAGTGTAGGGTGTATCTTATACATTTTTAACCACTATTTTATCCATGAATGTGGGATAGTATCAAATGCTTTTTTGTAGTCAATCCATGCCATACTTAGATTCTTCCCTTTCTTGCAGTTCTCCACTATAACTTATTTAACAACAAATGATCCTTTGTTCCGTATGATTTTTTTATTGCCCTTTTGTTCTACTGCCATAATTGAATTTTCTTCTAAATGACTATAAACTCTGTCAGTGTCAATCCCTGTGTATCGTTTATACGTCGTTGGAAGACAGGTTATTTGTCTATAATTATGTAGGGTAGCTTGCAGGTTCACTCTTAAGTAGGAGCATTGTTTTTCCTGTTGTTAACCAGGTTGGTTTCCGTTCAGGGTGCACATATAAATAGTTCTTACTCATGGCTAAATTTTCGTGCAAAGATGTTAATACTTTCAGCCAAAAATTAGGTACTGCATCTGGGCCTGGGGTTTTCCAATTAAAGGCTTTTCTTAACTTTGTTTCAATCTCTCTGGCTGTTACTCCATCCCATTTCATATCCTGTACCTTTAACCCTGTTATTCTATTTTTAACTTCTTCTATCCATTTAGCATTTTTGTTATATTCCATAGGATCTTCATAGATACTTCTCCAAAATGTATCTATTTCTTCTTTTTTGGTGGTCTTTCAATTCCTTTGACCTTATTTCCCAATTCTCTATAAAATTTTTTTGGATCATCAATAAATTGCTTATTTTGTACTTTTCCTTTATATTTATCTTTGTATCTTCTAAGTCTTTCCACCTTGTGCTGAAATTTTTAGTTTATTTGTGATAGTACATGATAGATCCAGGTCAGTTCTAATACTGCACATTGCTTTTATCACATCTATCTTTCTTATTATTTTTATTGATCTGTTCCCTTTTCAATAATCTTCTAGCAGTGACACTTCTTGTCTTAGCTGCTTTATAGTTTTCTCGATTTGATATTTCCATGATGATATTCGCTTTCGCCCCTTCCTTTCCTCCGTTACCCTGTGTTCCTGTGGTAGAACTTTATCAGTTATTAATTTAGCAGCACAGTAATATATTATGTTTACTTCTGTTATATTGCATGGCTCTCTGTAGACAGTCCTAATTACTGTGTTCATTTGTTTTATCAAACGTCTGACTTTTGGCATTTTATTAACCTTCTGCAGTCTATTTCTTTCATTGATTTAAGATATCTGTTTATCTCTATTAAATCAAGCAACTTTTCTCTTAACTCATTTTCTTCCAAACTGAGGGCACATCCCTTGTTTTCTGTTTCCTGCTGGCATTCTATATAAGGTTCTATAGCATCTTCCTGTGGCACATTCTCTTCAACTTCATACTGTGCCATCCATTGCTCTATCATATGGGAACTCACTGGCCTATCACTCCTCAACACTGACTGCATCAGAGTTTCCACAGTTTCCTGTTCCTTCCGTTGCTGTATAGCTTCAAGTGAATGTTTATACTAGTTTCCTCTGGAAGGCTCCAAATTATCTTCATATGGCACCTGACCAATTGCTTCCCATTCCACTGATTTTGCCTTAATTTGGATATCCATTACTCTATCCTGTTGTGATGCTTTCTGAATTAGATTTTCTACACTGAATCATTCACTTTGCAGGTACTCCATGACCTCAGTTTCTATTTCTTTAACTTCTCCATTACTAATCTCCTTTTCTACTTTTCCTCTTTGTCTTCTTATTCTTTGTATTGTAAAGTTTTCCATGTCTGGATTCCTTTGCCTGTATTTCTCTTCAAATATCTTTGGTGCTGCTCTTTTTGTATTGGTTAGTTTTGCTTTCTCCTTTGCATAAATATTACACCACATTAAATCTCTTTTTTTTCCCATGTCCAGATTTCTTCTTTAGATGTTTTCTGTCTTCCTGTTTCTCCCTAGGTTTGGAACTCATTCCATCCTGCTGTGATGTAACCTGCATTAGACCTTCTATACCAAATCCTTCACTTTGCAGGTACTCTATAATTTCAACTTCTATTTTTTTTTTATTTCTACTTTACTAATCTTCTTTTCCACGTTCCATCTTTGTGATTTTATTTATTTATTTTTTATTATGAAATTTTCTATATCTGGATGCCTTTGTCTGTATTTCTCTTTGAATATCTT
>NC_056735.1:753204489-753234489 GCF_019279795.1 Protopterus annectens | reverse complement strand
TCCTTGGGTTCCCAGGCTGACAGAAACTGCATTTACATTCTTTTACACCTAGGCAGAAACCAGAGCAATAAAGGACATTTATGCATGCAAATTCTGGTCATTACCTTTAGCCATAAAACAATAGGCAGGAAGCCTTCATCTAGCCCAGCCACAGCCGAATTGTAAACATCAAAGACAGTCATTAAATGCTTGACTTAGCTTTCTTTACAGAAGAGGGCAATGTTGCTACATTGTTTTAAGTTCAACATTTCACAGCATATTCTTTCATTTAGAAACAAGCCTATATTTCAACATTCATATTTACAAATGACAAAATTATGTACCAAATTCTATTTGACTAGGCTGGCAGCCTTCGCCCACCTCTACCAGTCTTCACAGCATTAATTACAAGATTGGTTGTTTCTTTTTAAAATGCTAGAAACTTTTACATTTGCTACCAAGTTTATTGATATTCTAAGAGTATTTTTAATATTACAATGTATACTAAAACAGGCTAATTTCTTTTTCAAACAAAATATAAATTACAAGCAATATCAAGCAGAGGGTACTACTATCAAACACCAACTTCCTGAAAGGCAATACCCCAAAAGAACAAAAAAAGAAATGCCTGAAATCGAAAAGGGTGAAAAACTCCCCCAAAATTAAATATACCAACTCCACAGTTGCAAAAAATTAAAGAAAGAAGAAATCTCCCTAAAGAAGTGAATCATTTCCATTGTAGAACTAGAAACCATGCCAGCAATGATTTCCTATGGGAAAAACACTTGTTGTTACGTCATTCATCTTTTCCTGCATGAACATTTTCACCTCTGGAATCTGTAGGGAAGCCCAAGCAGGGCTTTTCCTATCCCCATTAATATTTGTTCTTGTTATAGCACAACTTTCTAATGTTTTAGCTATAAAGACTATATTAATGTATATAGAAAATGTAAATGTCCTGAAACTTAAACAGTTATTTGCAGATTATATATGTTTAGCAATATCAAATACTAAGCTCATGAAACATGCAAATACATTATCTATATTTTGCTCTTCTTAACCTTAAAATTTAATATTAACAAAACTAATTTAAATATGTAAACATTTAAAATATCTTGATTTATTACTCTTAAAATATCTTATATTATTAATTTGAATTACAATACCAATAAATAAAGATAATGACTTGAAAATTGCATAAAAATATTTTTCATTTGAAATCAAATATTTTAACTAAAATTATGTTTTACCTAATTTTTTATATAAATCTCAAACTACTTCATATAGTCAAATTAATAAAATTATATTACATTTTGTAAGGTTACCTAACAAGCCAAGGGTTTCAATAAAGAATTATATTAAAAACTGGTAGTGACTTGTATTCCAATATTGAAATGTGCACATTGGCTTCTTTTTAAAGGTGATATCTGTTTGGATTGATATATGCAGGTATGCAAAAATAGACAATTTTGAATTATGTTCCCAATTAAAATTAATTAAAATAAAATTATATTCGTTATAACAATTTTCAGTATACTAGTTATCCTACAATATAGTCAAGATATACAAATGTCATAATCATTAAAAAACATTTCTAAAATAAAGTTTTATTAAGTATTATATTGCTCAATTTTCAAAGTAGTACCTTAGGATTTATCAAAATGAAAATAAAAACAAGAGATAAAAACTGGGAGTTAAGGATTAATTAAATTAAGTGCTTTGATTTTGCAGAGAATTTCAAATTATCCTTATACAAAAATAAAATTATATTCCACATTTGAGTGCCATACAGATTTCATATACAACATTTAAAGCATGTCTTAAATCAAATGATAATTGTGATGCCTTCTTCTAAAAAAGAAAATTATCTCAAACTGTTACATTTTTACCATGATTTTAACTAACTTTCACTTTTGTCAATACTATCTTATCTGTTGTTAAATAATAAGACTATTATATAAAATGTGTGTTGAAATGTCATCATGAAATGTTTTCATCCTAATTTAAACATGTATGAGAAATCTATTATTTTGGAATCCACTGGGACCACTTTTTTCCTTCTGAAAATAATTTATATGGGAAACTTATTCACAGAACTTTTTATACTCTTCAAATAATATTTTGAAGATGCAAAAACATAAAAATGGATTGGTCTCCGAATGTGAATCTTTCTCTCAGTATTGATATGATCTACAAACTTAGCATGGAGGGAAGTTTATTCAAGAGTTTGGGACATGATAGGTTATAAACCTATTACTCCAACATGTATTATTTATTTGTTGGTGAAGATTTAGGACCTTGGTTCTAGTATTGTTGGAGATATTGAACTTACAGAGATACAGGAGGTGCATAATAATTGGGTTTCTAATACCATGATAAGTGAATCAGAGATCTTCCCTCAAAATTCTGTAAAACACTGAATTAAGGGATAGAAATTCCAGTCTATCTATCAGTTACTTTATGTCTGTAATTATTTTTTAATTAAGAACCTATGCTATAATTGTGAGAATCTAATGCCAGCTCAGTTCTAGAGATTGTACACATGAAGTACTACCCCCACCCATGTATCAAAGATACCGGTTTCATCACTGACCTCAAGCATACTCATCAGATGCAGAGAATGTGTTTAAAACTGTAAATGTTGCAACTATTTGTTCCAGCAGACCTTTACAAAGCACACAGAATTGCCAAACTGGTAAAAATGTTAATATTTAAGTTCATAATAGATTGAGCTGTAAAATAACATTGAATTCAGGGTACTAGTTAGTGCTAAAGTATTAGTCAGTGTTAAAGCACTAGTCAGTGCTAAATTACTAGCCAGCGCTAAATTACTATTCCGTGTTAAAGTGCAACATTCTAACGAGTCTTTCTCTTGATGTAAGATATTTGCCAACTTTGTTTCATTGCTTTGTGAATACAGATAACCACTTGACTGTGATGAGATTTATCCTAATGTGTTTTTGTTTCCCTAGAGATATGAAACACTGAAATTTAATGAGAAAAGTGACTATTTTTAGGACAGGGCCTGATAATGATTCTTATTACAAATCATTTACATGTGATAAGTGCCTAATTCCATCTGTAAGATTCTGTTTGAAATGTGATTAACCTTAATGTACAATTAAAAGGTCCACTTTAGAGCTGCTGCAAATGTGATTAATCATACTGCAAACAAAATGAAGAAAGCACATAATTATAATTAGTAAGCTGTAAGCTTTTGCATGTTTCATTTTAACAAATGATTGTACTCTACTTGAATACATCTAAAGTAAGCTACATAGCATCTCAGCTGCATGACATTTAAAACATTAAAACATTGAATTGCCCTTGGCATGTACATGAAGCACTTAATGAAGACATGAGCTGTATGCTGTTTCCATAGTGATTATGAAGGTGTTACACTACCAAATGTATCCTTTACACATCACTGAGCTTTGTGGGTCTGCCTCTTCTCATATTTGTGTTTGTTTTTGTAAAATGGTGCAAAATAGCTATCCTGCTACCCATCACTTCATTCTATTTAAGTGACTACAGTTCAAAGTGCATTAATTTAGAAGGTATTAATTTATATTGATGCTTTATCACAGTGAGGACTTCAGATGACTGCCCACTGAGTCTTTTTTACTTCCTACACATACAAGCAACCTCTTCTGGGGACATTTTTCACTGTTATTCTGCCTTTTTTATGAATAAAACTGACAACCTAAAATACAACAAAGCATAGAGAAGCTGATATTTTCAGTGCTATTTATTTACACTACCCTTCACTGAATAAAATTCCTGTTTTCATCAGTACTACATAATTTTACAGGCCAGTGAAGATAAAAAGGAAAGTCTTAAGTTTGCATTACTAATCCTTCTTTAGAAGAAGATAGGTGAATGTTTTCCAGATGTACAGTCTGTCATCAAGTAAGGACAATATAATTACACTCATTGTGCCCATGACAAACACACACACATGAGCGCGCGCGCACACACACACACACACACACACACACACACACACACACACACACACACACACACATGCACAGACACACACACACACACGCACACACACACACACACACACACACACACACACACAAAAAATTATTTGCTGGTGCAATCCCCTCTGCAGCTTATATTTTGGGACTTCAACCTCAACATCCCCTGACTTAATTATTCTAAGGCGATAGTTGTACAAACAGGAAGAAAGGCAAACACCACTGTAAATAAAAGAGTGCTCTCTTACCTTATCTGTAGCATCAACTGCTAAAAACAGCAATCTCTACCTGCAGAAAAAATAAAAGCACTCCTCTCATTAACAAACAAAACTTTAAAGCTCCCATGTGAACTATAAATATCAAATCCCAAACATGAAAACTAGACCTGAAACTAAGATAATCACTGCCATTGTATTTCTGGATGTATAGTCAAGTATCAACAGGCCTAACAAAAAAGCATGTTCCAAATCAAATAGCCTAAAACTGCAATCTGCTTCAGGACTAAGGTTGTATCAGGATATGTTTCTGCCCAGTATACTTTGATGACAAAGTCAAATAAGTCAGTCATATCATTATTAATATTGTAATAATCAGTGCTATGGAGTAGAGGGCTGATGTCTTGATGATAGTCCAGGTGACCCAGGCCTGATAAGCATTGGACATTGGCTGATGCACCACTGAGAGGAAACAATACACCTGCATGTCCCCTTTGCATGCCTGCCCATCAGCTGTCAACAAGCAAATGCATGCAGAAGGGAAAATAAGGACATAAAGAAAAAAAACACTTCTTGCAAGCAGCATGATGTGGACTTACTTGCTGGCCCCAACCCTTGCAGAAGGAAGCTCCACAGAAGGCTAGAAAGGGTAGGTGGAGCCAGAGATTGAGAAGAGGCACAAGGGTCTGCTGATGGTCATATGTGGGAGACAAAATAAGGCTGTTAATTTTAATAATTTGGCTGAGTCATGGACATTTTTACAAGAAAAACTTAGAAACAAGCTCTAGAATATCAATGCTGTATAATATTCTACATACAGTTTTAACTACTTTAAGCTATATGTAGTTAAACATTTATGTAGAATATCTTTAGGATGTGATAGAAAACTGCATCCCCTGGAACAAGTCTACATGGAGATGGCATTATGAAAATTCCTCCCAACTGGGACTGATCCTCAGACCTTGGAGAAGAAAGGCAGATGCACTATCCATTACATGATAAAGCTTAGAATGTGAACTTGTTAGGAATTATAGCAGCTGTTTTCCCAGATAATGTCAATCATATTACCATAATTAAACAGGAAATTTCATTTCTCAGTTCTAAAATAAGTATGCTTTGGTAATAACTTCCGCAGCATACAATGCAGCAATTAACATGGACTCTGGTTTATAATAAAAAATATGTAAGAATGGCCATGCAAAAATTGTCGTTCGTAGTCATACCAGTCTACACACGTACATGCAATAACTGTGCAGTGTAAATGAATAAAATACATATCATATCCAAGTGGAATAGCCAAGCAAAAGACGACATTATGGTAATGAGGAAAGAGCAATTCAAATCCAGGTATCATCAAGGTGTGCAGAATTCCTTAATGCTATATGCAACTTTTACTGGAAAGTAGCACACCCTAAAATGTTTTAACATTCATAGGTGATCAAAATCAAAGATAAATAGAGCATCTCAGACACTGTACACTTTGGAGATAATGGATAGATAGGGGATGCAAACATTTACATTCAGCCAGGTTATGGTAATACCATCAGTTCTTCATTCAAGAGAACCTCACTAACCTTTTTGATAAGAACTGTATGAAAGTTTCATGGTACATAGGCTATGCTGGATATAGTCTGTGTCATGTGACATGTGGACTATACAATAGCTTTTATTAGGAGCTGGCATCTTAGCCAGCTTTATCCACCAGCAAACCCTGCAGTCAACAGGGCTCCCCTTGTCTTGGGGGGGCTCCTAACCACAGAAACATATCTTGTTATGGTATTTTGTAATATGTTGGTCAAACCAACAAAAGCTAGTACAGCAATCATGTGCACTTGCTAAATCAGGTGGGAAAAATAACTCATCCATATCTCCTTCAAAATTCAACAGTATTTCTGGTTATAATAACAATGCTTTGTCAAATAACAAGCTTCACAATTCCATTAAATGTTTTATCACTGAAATAATGCCCTAGATTTAGTTAAATCCTCTCCATTAGAACTAACATCATAGCTTGCTTAGGCACCTGCAATACCTGTCACTGCAGGGGATCCTATAAACATTCTTGACTGCGTGGGGGCACCACAAAACAGCTGCTGCTTAGGAAAATGAAGAGGAAAAAATATTATTTATTTTCCAGTTTCACACTTTATCAAAACATGGATCTGATGTGACCCACCAGCAGCCCAAAGTGACAATGCATTGTTTAAGCACACGTTGGTATGCCCAAGTTGTAAAAATTTTCTTTTTGCTGTTGTTGATCATGTTCCCATGGATTTTAATGGAGATAAAGAGGGAGAATTAGAGTATAGGAAATTGAAATGGCAGATTCTGCTCAGTGCTTATAATGCACCAGGGTTGAACAGTGGTATCAATTATAAAGCTTTTTTATGCAGAAAAGTTTACTATGACAGGTGCAAGTAAAACAACATCATTTAACATGTTTAAACAATATTAATATGTATATGTATTTTACAGTTTATGGTTTTAGACAATAGTATTAATGTCTATTTTTTTAATGGAGTTCCACCTTAATTTGATGTTTTAGATTGGGGAGGGGTATTTAAGAATGTTGTTTTAGAATTCATGTTAGTTCTGAAGAAGGTCATAGTTGTTTTTTGGCTGAAAGTGCTTAACTTTGTTGACAATAAAGGGATTATTTTGTAGTGGCATTCACTGTGTGTTCATCCTACAGTGTAATTCCTACAGTTTCCTTGAAGGTGAACGTGGTGTGTGTGTGTGTGTGTGTGTGTGTGTGTGTGTGTGTGTGTGTGTGTGTGTGTGTGTGTGTGTGTGTGTGTGTGTGTGTGTAGCACGCCCTGCAGCAGTGTGTATGTGTACATGTGAAATATCCCTGATTTTTATCTGTGCACACATACACTAATGGTGCGCACATACATAATTCTCTTCCAGTAGCAGCAAAAAATGCATTTAACACGTGATTATATTTCAAAAGTAACACATAAAATACATTGCAGAACATTCAGATATTTAGAGCTTATAAGAGTCTGGTAGCCCCCACACCCAACCCTGTGTAAAGGATTTTGACATGGGCTTAGCGGTGGCCTTTGCTCTCAGTCACACCCATTCTAAAACCAGCCTTGTACAGAGGTTTGTGTAGAAAGTTGCTGTTAGTTGTGTGGGGAGCTGGGGATAGTGTGGTCATTACTTCTTTAATTTTCATCACAATCAATCCTTTGAGATGTGCACAGGAGGTCATTATAGCTTATGCTAAGGCTGGGGACAATGGTTTCATTGTTTATTTTACTTATCTCACAGACCTCAGAGTTGTAAAACAAAGTTACTATAGCTTGTGTAGGGGCAGTGTACAGCTTAGGGGCAACAAAGTGAAATACATTTGCCGTAATCATTTTTTTTCACTTTCTTCACAATCAGTCATCAGGAACATAAACAGGTAGCCAATGTGGGAGGTAGGGGTAAGAAGTGAGGAGCCATGCTATGTTCAAATGACTGTGGCCATTTGAGCCTCTGATTTCATCCCAATCTAACACCAGAGGGATGCATAGGCAGTGATGATCTTTTTTTTTTTTGGGGGGGTGGCAGTTAGTATTCCCACATAGGATTTGTGTATCCTCACAACAATTGTCTTGTTAGTTACTTGTGAGCTACTATTTTGTTTATTTTGAATATTAAGCCCTGGACATAACTTATGTCTTCCTTGAAGGAAAAAGTAAGACTGGAATTCTTTTCTTACTCATGATTTTTGTTCAAACCACAACTGGATTAAAAGGTTGGGAAAATGCTCTAAAATGCACCCCGGAGCATTAATAACCCTATGGCTCCTGGGGACCCCAGCTTAACTGAGTTATTTCTTAAATAGTTATCTCTGTGCTGCCTTGATCATGATAGGTATGTTGAAAGGATGCAAGGACAAATAAAATTGAACAGCAACACTGAATTTCTTTTCTTAATCATAATTTCTGTTCAAACCATGATTGGATGAAAAGGTTGTGTAAAAATTAGGAAAATAAAATGCACACCAAAACATATAAAAAGTCATGACTTCTTGAAAATGTGAAAAGTAAGGTAAAATGTGAGGAAAAAAAGAAAAAAAGGAAGGTGCATGATATGGGGAGCCTAGAATGAGGGGAAAACAGAGGAGCGCACTGGAGGATTTGTGCATATGGGGGTGTGGAGTGAAACAGTAGGCAGTGCCTAGGGCTCCATTTTCCCTGAGGCTAGCCCTGTACACACATTTGTTGTACTGTATTATTCTTGCTTCTAAGTGGCAGTAACTGTGAATGCTCCTCTGTGAAATAGGCCAACATAGTGTGGTATGCAGTCCTGTCATAATGTAAGAGCATTGTAGCTATAGTTCCAGCTATGTGTACTTCTAAAACTCTACAGAATGAACTGAAAGGTTGCTTAGGATGAATTGGCAATGACTGGGTGATAGACAGGAAGTGTCTAGGGGGCCCACAACTTGACATTTACTGGTGGCCCCCAAAATATCAACACCAGTCCTGCCTGGCTTGTATCACTGGTTATTAAGTCTACTGTTGCACCTCACATAAATGGTACAGTTATGTTCTAGGAGGATCCTTGTAATTATATAGTTTTATCCCAATTATCTGCATCAATGGTGCTGGATATAGTTCTCCTCTGCCTGTTTATTGAAGCACAAGGTATGATAAGCCACTCATTTTACAGAATTGCATGTCTGCCAGGGATGATTACTGCAAAAATCTGCAACTATGGAGTCTAATGCATGGAATGCAAGATGGTATGTATCATGAATAACATTTTCACCATTGTCTCCTGCAAACATCCTGTCAGTGCCCGTGATGCTCATGTGTGATAGGTGAATAGCCTGCATTATACATTCTCAGTTCCACAATGATTATATAACATGAGGATAGCTTGCTATTAAGTAAGTGTGCAACACAGTACACAAGGCAATACTAACAAAGAGGGTTATAGGTATGAGGTATCAAAAAGCCCACAATCACTAACCATTTTTCTGTTTGTATTTCATAGGTAACACCACCTGCATGCTTCAGCCTTGGGTGGTGACCACTATCCAATGGACCCAGTAGTGGTCCATGGAAAGATACAGATGAGAGAATAGCCAGACATAGCGAGCTTGAGAAAGGTCTGATATTATGAATGGACATTTCAATTGATGTTAGTATACACTGTTAATACTACATGGATGTTCTTGACTTGTGTCATGTTGCACACATGCAGCTACAAAGAACGACTGGAACTGGATCACACATGACACATATAAAGAATAAATATGGCACAGCCATAATGCAATGTTTACCTGTGGATATTACAGTACTGTGGAAAACCTTGACATCTGGAAGCATGTTAATTCCATCCTGCAGAGACATTTGTGAAAAAAGATGATCACTAGGAACCTACATGTAGCTATTTGGTTTTAGTTATTTAACAAGAACCACTTTCTCATACTTGATAGTGAAAAGTAATAGCCAAATGTTGCCATGAATAAACTATTTCACTTTATTTTAAATAGTTATAGATACCATTAGGTGTTGTGACTGCATGTGAATGTAGATCACATATTCTTGATTTTTAGTGCTTAAAGGGATTGTTTTGCTGTATTTTATATTATTGCAAATATTTGGTGCAACATTTGCACTTGAATTTTGCATTACTATGAAACACATTAGCATCTGGAGGTTACATTAATTCTCCTGAAAAAATGTATTTGTGAAAAAATGTTCAAGCAAAAAGCAACATACAGGATTATAGTTTTGAACGTATTACAAGTACTTATCTGTGATACCTGATCATTTAAAATAATAGCAAAATATATGCAAGTTCAGTATTTCACTCTATTTTACATGACTACAAATATCATTTAAGGGTTTTACAGTATTGTGGAAGATTCCAGCATCTGAGGGCTGTGTTAAGTCTACTACACAAATATATTTGTTGAAAAGGGCGATGATCATGGGGAAGCAACTTATTGCAGTCTTCATTTTTTGACAAGCAGTATTGTATGATACTCGACAATGAGGAGTTATAGCTATTTATATACAAAAGGAAACAATAATGGTTGCATAAACGGATAAATCTTGAGTATGAACCAAGTAATCCAAGTTTAATTAGCGGCTCAGGCATGTGACAGAGAGGCAGTGGGGGATGGGAGTGTTCATTCTCAATGGAGGGGGAGGAGTCTGATCCAGTCTTAGCAGCCAGACTCCCTGACCCATTCCTTGAAAGATAGTGGCAGGGATCCATACAGGGATAACATGGGTATGGCGACCAATGTTAGTCACTGTGGCCCTTGATGGCCATGCATGTGGGAATATAATAAAATCAATTAGAGAGTCATAGGTGGTCCCTACAGTAACCCAGAGTCCCATGTCATGGGGAGGGGTTCCATGTCACCACTACGGGCAGGGGTTGAAGCCATTAATCAGAAAATAGTGCTCACTTTTAAAATGTTAGAATAAACACCAATCTCCACAGTGACTGTCTGGATGACAGTCCCTCTGGATGGCTCACACCCTAAGAAAATCTATGAAAATTGATTCCCAACATCCTAGGGAACAAGTGTACTCACATCTGATTGAAGTTAACTTGGTCATCCACTAGCAGAGGGGAAAAAGCACATAGAAAAAAACATATAAACAAGTCGAATATTTCTTTTTTTTTTACATTATTGAAATGTTCATTTTGTGCCTGTTTATGTGTGGATCCACATGTTAGCATTCTTACTTTGCAGTTCATTTTCAGTAATAAAAATACTGAAGAGTAAGATTTGGAAGCAGTACACAGCATTAAGGTTCATAGGTTCATACTAGGCTATCTGCCCTAGGGCATTTACAAGCCTAGCCAGAATGTGTTTGGCTTTCGCCACCCATTTTAAATTTATTTTGCTATGCCCTTTTTCGAGGTTAGTATACTGTGCCTCTGTCTAACAGTGACACAGAAGTGATACCCGGTGTAAACCTATGATCTCCCATCCACTCATCAAGATTCCTCTTGAAGAGAGTCAATGAGGGACTCTGCCTAACCTGGACTGGGATTTTATTCCAGAGTGAAGGGAGCCTCTGGGTTATGAATCTGTCCCTCCAGCATGTCCTATTTATTTCAGTGCTGAGGTTCAAGTCTCTCGAGCGCGTAGCTCGATGGGATTTGGATTTTCTGAGGTGCAGCATGTCCAGTAATTCCGGGTTGGACATGGCTTTATACGTCAGGCACAGATCACCTCTGAACAGGCGGTATGCCACTGAGTAGAGCTGAAGTTTCTTTAACCGGGCAGCATATGGTATCTGTTTGAGCCCTTTGATCCTCTTGGTGAGGTACTTTTGGGGTCTTTCCAGTTGCTGCAGGTGTTTGGTAAGGTACATCCCAAAAGGGGCATTGTACTCAATTATGGGCCTGATGAGGGATGAGTAAAGAGGCACGATGACCTCCCCTGATCTAGATGTGAATCCCTTCATGATTAGGTGGGCTATATAAAATGTTTTTCTAACCACTTTGGCCACGTGGTTGTCAAATGAGAGATTGCTATCAACTTGGGTCCCCAGGTCTCTAATTACTTCTTCTGTACTTAATGGATTACCACCTATGTGGTAATTTGTGGGCACTTTGTTTTTGCCAAAGGGGATGACTATACACATTTTGGTATTTAGCTTGAGGCCATGGCTCTGGCACCAGTTGTCTGTTTCTATGAGGCCCTTTTGGAGGATGCTTGTGTCGGCTGGAGAGTCGATTATGGCGCCCAGTTTGCAGTCATCTGGGAACTTGGTCAGCCACAGTCCTTCCGTGTTGGCCTGTACCTCCGAGAAATATATACCGAACAAGAGAGGTCCCAGGACTGAGCCTTGTGGGACACCACTTGTAACTGGTTTGGTGTCTGACATGGCTCCAGCAATTCTAACCATGTGGGTTCTGTCCTTGAGCCAGTTTGCAATCCATCTAGTGACATAGGGGTTTATATTTAAGCTGGTGAGCTTATCTATAATGCCCGAGTGGGGTATTGTATCGAAGGCTTTTGTGAGGTCCAGGTAGGCTGTGTGGACCACCTTTCCCTCGTCAATGGCCTTGGTGACTGTTTCAAAGAAATCAACTAGGTTTAAGAGGCAGGATCTGCCCTTAACAAAGCTGAACTGGGTAGGACCCAGTGTCTGTAGGTCCCCAATATCTTTATTTATGAAGTCCATGATGATCCTTTACATAGCTTTGCAGACCAAGCTAGTCAGGCTTATTGGGCGATAGTTTCCAGGATCCGTTGAGGCACCACCTTTATGGAGAGGGACCACTGTTGCTGTACGCCACTCTTTGGGCACATATCCTGTAGTAAGGCTGAGATTGAACAGTAGTTTTATGTTTGGGTTTAGCTCTTCTTGGAGTTCATGTAGGACGCAGCCTGGGACACCGTCTGGTCCCATTGATGCTGTGTTTTTTGCTTTGGAGAGGGCGGCTCTTACCTGAGCATCTGAGATGTCAGGGGGGCAGCACTCTGCTGGGATAGATATTTGCTCTTTTGGTGGGGGGGGGGGTTGCGCTGAACCTGTCAGCTAGGATATTGGCAATGTCTGTGGGTATTTTTTGTCATTTTGGACTAATTCTGAGCATATCTGGGAATTACCACCCAGGTTACTAACATAACTAAAGAAAGCCTTGTGATTATCCTTAGTGTCCTGTGCAATTTTTCTCTCGAAGCTGGCCTTAGACAATTTTATGAGTGCCCGTAGTTTTTTGCTAATACTGATCAGTGATGCCTTCCCTTTTTGGGATTTTGCTCTATCATTTAGTAGCTTCCTCCTTCTATTGTATAGTTTGTTTATGGCTGGGGTCCACCAGACAGGACGTCTGCCTTTGGAGGATTGGGTCTTGGTTTTATTTGGGATCACATGATCCATGCATTCCTGAAGGTGTTCATAGAATGCATTTATAAAGGATTCTGCGGTCTGGGCAGTATGTTCCACAGGCCCGGGGGCTTTGAAGGATTCCACCTCGGTTTTGAGGAGTGTGAAATTTGCTTTAGAGAAGTTTTTCACTGTGGTTTTCTGGGCAGGGGGTGGGGTCGGGATGTGAATATCCAGTGAGATTAGTTTATGGTCTGATCTTACCAGTGAGGGATACACTTCTGGTCTGGAGCATAGAGTCCCCATGTTGGTGATGATCAGGTCCAGTATGTTTTCCCCTCTTGTGGGAGTGGTAACAAGTTGTTCCATAGCATTTGAGTTTATAAATTCTAGAAACCTTTGGGCTAGGGTATTGGAGCTAGAGTAATGCTCCCAGTCTATGTTTGGGTAGTTGAAGTCGCCCAATATAATGGTGTTTGGAGAGACCTTTATATTTTCCAGTGTTCTCAGGAAGGCCGAGTGGGGTTCCTGGGTTTGGGAGGGTGGTCTGTAGCAGGCTATAAACTGGAAGGCAGTTTTACCCACTCTTAGTTGCACATGGATAGTCTCTGATGCTTCGTGCTTTGCCACCAACCTGGAGGTGTGGGTATCTTTGATGAATATCGATGCTCCCCCTCCTTTTGTGGTTCGGTCCAAGTTTTGGGGTCGAAAAGCATGGTATGAGGTATAACCTGGTAGTGTTGGGGTGCTCTCGGGAGCCCTGAACCAGGTTTATGTTACTGCACAGATATTGATGTTCTCCATGCTAAGGAGAGTTTCGAGTGCATGCATCTTGAGGTTTAGACTTCTGGCGTTGAGTAGCATTACTCTTAGTTTCTTATCCCTTGTGATACCTACGGAGGTGGGTTTGTCTTTTGAGCCTTGCCTAAAAAAGGCACTATGGGAGTAGCAAGAGCCTTTGCCAATATCCAAAAGCCCAGGGGTGACAGGTGCAAGCCGTCCCTAGTGAAGCATTGTGGCTTGTCGAGCATATCATCCCAAGCTGACAGGCATTGGATCCCCTTTGAATGACACCAGTACTTAAGCCAATTGTTGAAATTGAT
Organism: Protopterus annectens; assembly: GCF_019279795.1. Taxonomy (NCBI): domain Eukaryota; kingdom Metazoa; phylum Chordata; order Ceratodontiformes; family Protopteridae; genus Protopterus; species Protopterus annectens. Next base: position 753,220,399 of record NC_056735.1, on the reverse strand, counting down.
CATCTTGTCTTCATATTGTGGCATCATTCTTGGTGAGGGTAAGATGCTACTCAAGGTCAGGGTCATACCGGCCTGGGCTACATTCTCAGAGAGCTCCTCTATGTATCTTTTCATGTAGTCCAGGGAGGTACGTCTCAGGTCATTCACACCAGCATGGACAATGACTGAGTCATATTTGTACTTGCCTTGGAGTGACCTGAGTGCTTGTGTTATGTGGCGGATCCTAGCGCCCGACAGGCTGCTCACCGTGACCCTCTCCTTGTTCAGCCTGGTGAGCGGGACGTCAGTGTGCCTGACGATAGAGTCACCTATTACAAGTGTATCAGGTGTGTTGTTTAGTCTTAAGGGCTGTGACTGTTCAGCACACTGGCTTTGTGAGATATGTGTTGCACGTGTTTTGTTTTGGGGTAGCGGTTGCTTGGGTGTCTGCTTTGGAGGTCTCTGCTGCTTAGGCAGATCTTTATTTAGAGCCTCCGAGTATGTTTTTGTGTGATTATGTGTTTGTTTCCTGTCGTGGTAGGTCTATGTGAGACTGGAATTGTAGTGAGTGTGGTTTCCTTCTCCTCCTGACTGGTTATGCCAGTACTGAGTTGAGAGAGCTTAGCCTCCAGTTTGGCTATATGGTTGCATCTCTCACATGTGTTGGAATTTGTTGGGAGGAGGAGAGGGTTGTCTGTGTACATGAGGCAGTTGTAACATTGCCTCAAGATTCCCAGATTCACCAGCTGTGCCGGAGAGGAGATTGACAACTGACCTTTGGACATGCTAGAATAATATTGGGAATTCCTTTATAATTGAAAACAAGGGCCAGTGGGGAGTGAGGGTGTAGTGCTTTTAATTTTTAGTGCTGACTTATATAATTGCTTTAGTGAGCAAGTGCCAGGTTACTTAAGTGGAATGTGTTACAGGTAACTTAAATGCAAAAACGACAAACAGTAACTTTCTTTCAAGTGAAACAAGGAAATAAGTACAGTAAGCAATGCAGATATCACTAGTGATCCACAGAAGTGCTGAGAAGCCGCGTATTAGGTGGAATTAGCATTCCAGGGAAATAACAAGCAAACAAACAACAAGCATATAAACAAAGCTAGATTCAGCATGCCTGGATCTAGTCTATGCTACAGCAAAAAAGGTGTACCAATTTCAGTAAGATACAGTTCAAATATTCAGGCACTATAAACCTTTAACCAGAAATTCCCAGCTCAGAAGGGCAGAGTCCAGCCTCTTCTCCCACAAGAGTGCAGACCATGAACTTTCTTAATGTAAAATAACTGGCCTGAAGCCCAAGTGCTTAAACCAGAACTAATACACTTTAAGAATAACAGACACTGGGCTCTCAATCAGCAGTTCCCAACTTAGAAGGATGAAAGCTACCTGTCCTGCCACCACAGTGCATGCCACAAACCTTCCTAATGTAAAACAACTGGTCTGAAGCCCAAGTGCTTAATCCAAAAGACTTAGAATGATAGCTACACTTTAATCAAGTTACTACCAAGCAGTAATAAATACAATTGAATACTTTAGAGAATGCCTGGATTAGTGCTCAAGTTACACAAACAAAGCTAGATCCAGCAGGCCCGAATCCAGTCTACGCCACAGCAAACAAGGCGCACCAACTTCAGTAAGAAGCAGTTCAGATATGCATGCACTATAAGCCTTTAACCAGAAATTCCCAGCTCAGAAGGGCAGAGTCCAGCCTCTCCTCCTACAAGAGTGCAGACCACGAACCCTCTTAATGTAAAATAACTGGCCTGAAAGCCCAAGTGCTTAAACCAGAATTAATACACTTTTAGAATAACAGACACTGAGCCCTCAATCAGCAGTTCCCAACCTAGAAGGATGTAAGCTACCTGTTCTGCCACTACAGTGCAGACCACAAACCCTCTCAGTGCAAAACAACTGGTCCAAAGCCCAAGTGTTTAAACCAAAAGGCTTAGAATGAGTTATACCAAGCAGTAATAAATACAATTGAGTACTTTTAAGATGATGCAAAAGTAAAATAAAGTAGGTAGAAACACAAGTACAGTAAAAGCAGATGAAATTTTTTTTTTTTTCTGAACAAGTGCTGAGATCAAATAAACAGATTTGAGTGCTGAAACTAGAAAACTGGCTAGTTATAAGAAAAAAACTAAGCTAGAAGGCTTCCCTCCAACACAGAAGGGCTTGGGGGCTCAGAAGCCTACAAATAGTCTATACCACTTAACAGGAAAGGCAGGAAACAAGCTTAATTTTTTTTTCTGTTTCCCAGATGCTCTCTTTGTACACAGTAGGAGTGCCTGAAATCAGAATATGATCTCACTGCACTCAGTTGAGTGAGCAAATGAGATGGGCCCAGAAGGAGTATCCAAACACAAATTTACAAGAGGGGCGGGCAGTTTCAAGGCCACTAAGATTAACACCAAAACAAAAATAGGGAGGGAGGGTGGTACTAACTGAAGAGCAGAGTCAAAACTTCCAGTTCAGTTAATATTCCTGCAACACAGTTAAAATCAATTTAAATACTGTATTTTTGGGAAAAAAAAGTGCAGATAAAGGTACTTAAATTCTCTTATACGTCCAGTTGAATACAGCTAGTTCTTAGCCGGCCAAAGCTGAGGTTTTAAGCAGAAAATATTTCACACTGTACCACTTAAATAGGCAAGGACAGGAAATCAAAGAATGTGGCTACCCCCACACCTGTAATTACTAGCAAATAACAAAATTCAGCAAACACTGACTAACTTCCAGTTCAGTTAATATTCCTGCAACACAGTTAAAATCAATTTAAATACTGTATTTTTGGGGAAAAAAGTGCAGATAAAGGTACTTAAATTCTCTTATACGTCCAGTTGAATACAGCTAGTTCTTAGCCAGCCAAAGCTGAGGTTTTTAAGCAGGTATTAATGATTCTACAAGTACTGTTTTACGATACCTGACAGTGAGAAGTATTTGCCAAATGTAAACAAAGGGACTATTTTCATTTTATTTTACATGATTACAGTGTCATTTGGTGCAAGTGTTTTTATGTGAATGTTACAGAGCTGTGGAATTACTTGGCTATACCATGATCCTGTCCTTTGCATGGCTGAATGCTGTGTTCATTGAGGCACATGATGTACAGTATCTGAAGCCTGTAAATGTTCCATCTGGAGGCTGTTTTTGCTCTGCCTCTCAAAGCAGTTTTAAGATAGTCATGGGAAATCAGCACACAGGAATATGTTATTGATTCTTTGAAAAGGTCCTGTTCTGTAATTCCCAAACAGCAAAATATATCTAAAAGCAATGTATTTCACTGTATTTCCATGCTTGCAAATCCATTGTGTTTGCTGCATCGTTTCTCAATCCATTTCTTACTGCTGCTGCTTCTAGCCCTCCACTCCATTATACTGCAGTCCACACTTATATTCTGCACTGAAAAATGCTTGCTTTTAGATTTGTTTGGTGTACACTCATCAGAATTTCATTTTACAGAAAACAAGAGTCTTTTTGCATTGAAGGTGTGTAGAGATATAGCATGCTTTATATTTTTCCAAATGGGAGCAATGCAACATACACAGCTTGCTGTGGGTTTGTAGGCATACCTTGGGTGAAGTTATGGTTTGTAAGTTGCAACACAGGCAGCCTTCATTGAGGCTTCAGATACTTGTTGGCTCTCTTTGTATTTCTTGCTCCTATTAAAGTTCCATCTGCCTCTTCTTTAAATGCTTGGTGTTCTTAGTCTGGAATAGTTTAACATTTTGCTGTTAAACTGGATTAGCTTGCAACAGCCCAAACTGTTTTCTAGTACTTGTAATTCATTTTAAATTATGGACTGTATCTTCTGATTATATCGCATTTTTTCTTTAATTTTTTTTTTATTTTAAAATATCATGTTTTGACAAACATTACATGAATTAAAAATAGATAGCATATATACAATTTTAAAACATATTAACTTCAGAACATTATATAACTATATACATCTGTGTCTATACATAAGAGAAAAATAAATACATTTAAACATTTTGTGAAGATTGAAACATATGTTCATATGTCTTTGTCCATTTTCTCAAGTATTTTCATCCAAGATTAATAAAAGGATGTAGGTCTGGTAGTTCTGTTCTTCAGTGTAGATATTTCCATATGTCCAACTGTTAAAGTTAAGTTTTTAAATCCCTTGAATGTGGGAGATGTCACACTTTTCCAGTGAATGGTGATGATTTTGTGTGCTATTGCCATTAATGTCCATAGGATTTTAAAGTCTTTTTGGGGTGCACAGTCCAGGATGGGAGAATTGAATAAGATCATTGATTTTGTTATTTGGTGTTTATCATTAAAAATAATCTGAAAAAAGTAGTTGATATTATTCCAATATAAAGTGAGACTTGCATTCATAGAAAACATGCTGCCACTTAGCTTTTGTTTTAGTCTGACATCTCCAACACTGATCCTCACTAGCAAATAGTATGGCTATTTTATGTGGTTATAAAAACTTCTGTGTAAATATCTCCAGGTGAATAGTTGCCAGTAGACTGACAATGTTGAGTGTTTTGAGGATTTTAAAATAATCTTTTTTTCTTCTTCAGTAGGAGGGTGATTGTTTACCTGTGTGTAATAATCTCAGTATGAGTTTGCATGGTAGACTTTTGTTTTTTTTAACAATTTTGTAAATATTAGACAGGTAACCACCACCTTGATAAGGTTGATTTGTGATTATAATACAATATTCAATGAATTTTGGAACAATATGTCTGACTGATGCTTGCATTTGTTCAGTTTATTTATAAGGTATTGTCTTAGATTTTGTAGAAGTAGCCATAGATCATTATTTATATTATATTTGTTGATTATTTGATCATTAGATAATATTTTCCCTTGTTCTGTCAGTTAATGCCAATAGCTTATTGGATTCTTTCTTGAGTGTGTTCATTTTCTGAATTTGAGCTGTGTCAAAGATAGTAGGTGTAAAAGCTATGGTAAAAGTCAAGAAAAAATAAGAATTAATATTTGGGATTTTGTTTATACATGTTTTAAATATTGTTAGTGTAGAGCTTATATATTTTGATGGTAGTCTATTATTTTTACTTTTCCCCACTAAGTGATCTTTTAACATCCAAATAAGGGGTGATGGTATGATAGTTAAACAATCTTGTATATGATTGTACCTTGGACTGGATACTTACCAATAGTCCTCACCAAATGTATAAATCAGGAACCCTCCCAGATGACCTCAGTGACCACTCACTAATCTATATTATCAGACATAAGACCAACCTAACTCTCCCTCTCTCCTACAGAATTATACACACCAAAAAGCACTTTAACCCAGAACTTTTCCAAACTGAACTTAAACTATGTAATTGGTCACCATTAAAATATTTTCCACTCAACAAAGCCGTAAAATACTTTAACACAACATTCATAACAATCCTGAATCATCACGCCCCATCACGTTCAGTTAGAAATAAAACTAAACCAGCACCTTGGCTCACCAATAATACTAGGCAAAAAATCCTTCATAGAAATAAATCCTGGGCAAAATGGCGTGCTACTAAAAGTCCTACAGATCACCAAACCTTTAAACAACATAGAAATAATGCAAAAAAAGCCATTCTATCAGACAAAAAGAGCTTTTTCCTTCAAACACAACAAACCTACCACAAGGCACCACAAACATTTTGGACCAGCATTAACAAACTTCTGCACCCAGGTCAATCAATCACTCCCAACCCACTTGGCTCTAACCATGACAACCCCTCCCAAACTGCTAATGCCTTTAATTCTTTTTTCACTGATGCTATCAAAAATCTTGCTAGCCATCTTTCTCCTGATACCTCAAATTTACCTACTTCTACCACTATCCCACCTCCTCCATTTTATTTTCAACCAGTGTCTACTTCCTTTATTTGTTCCCTTCTCCTAAAATTAAAACCTACCACCCCCTCAGCTGACCAACTCCCTGCAGAGTTCCAGCAAAAAGGATCTAAAGCCATCGCTTTTCCCATTTCTATTCTGATCAATAGAACCATAGATGAAGGAACTATCCCATCTATCTGGAAAATTTCCCATATTATTCCACTACATAAAGGGGGACACACCAATGACTATTCTAACTTCCGCCCAATAGCTCTGCTATCTCCCCTTGCAAAAATAATGGAAAAGTGCATCCATAAGCAACTACTCTCACACCTTCTCCACTATAACTTACTTGCCAACTGTCAACATGGTTTCAGACCTTTCCATAGTACCACCACTGCCCTATTATCCTTCTCAGACACCATCAACAAAAACCGTAACAAAAATATTCTTTCCTCTGCAGTCTTCATTGATTTATCCAAAGCCTTTGACATAGTTAATCACCAACTTCTCCTGCACATACTGAAATCCCTTTCACTTGACCCCCTAACCATGAACTGGTTTAAATCTTATCTTGAAAGCCGTCAGCAGGCTGTACTGTGGCATAATACACTGTCTGACAACCTACCTGTCTCCCTCGGTGTTCCTCAGGGGTCCATTCTAGGTCCACTCCTCTTTTCCATCTATATTAATGACCTACAAGCAGCAGTACCAAACACCACCTGCATTCAATATGCAGATGACTCTACCGTTATCTGTTCAGCCTCCTCTGAAACTGAACTTAAATATCTTACCCAAAAAGCTTTCAATACTGTAGAACAATGTTTTTTAAAGTGCTGCCTCCTTCTTAACCCCAAAAAAACTAAACTATTACTTTTCACACCAACCCGAAAATCCACCCCCATACATCTCACACTTATATCAAATGACAGCACCATCATTTCTCCCAACCTAACCACTAAACTCTTAGGAATAACAATTGACAACAACCTCAACTTTGATACTCATATAAACAACCAATAAAATCAGTGAATAAAAAACTGGGATCCCTTTACAGAATTAAGCCCTTTCTTACTCCAGTAGCTAGGACTGTTACAGCCAGAACCCACTTAATCTCAACTTTATTCTATGCCTCCCCCATATATACTAACCTTTCTAAAAACAACCTCAACAAACTGGCCACATCCTATAATAGTATTGCTAGATTTGCCACAGGCTCCCCTTTCAGAACTCATCACTGTCTTAATTTAAAAACAAAAATAAGCAGGCACAACACCAGAGGGCAAAGGAACCTGTGGATATACCAAGACACTGAATAATCCAAAGTAATAAAACAAGCATCCACAGGAACCAAGCAATGCGGTCCACAACGTAGTATACGAAATGAATGAAACGCGGTCTAAACAAAAAAGTCCAAGATTTATTAACAAGAGTTAGTGCTTTCACCTTTCGGCTTCATCAGACATGTCTGATGAAGCCGAAAGGTGAAAGCGCTAACTCTTGTTAATAAATCTTGGACTTTTTTGTTTAGTCCACGTTTCATTCATTTCGTATACTACGTTGTGGACCGCATTGCTTGGTTCCTGTGGATGCTTGTTTTATTACTTTGGATTATTCACTGTCTTAATTTAAAACAACTAGACTGGTTAGAATTTCACAATCAGCTTAAATTTCTACAGCTCCCCATAGTCCACAAGGCCCTGTATAAACCCACCAACACCCCTATACTCTCTACTATCATTACACCTTATAATAATAATAAAAAGAACCTACGCTCCTCAGATAAACTACTGATCAATACTTCAAGATCCATTCACTCAGCAGGAGACTCCTTATACTCTAACTCCATAGGAAAGCTATGGAATTTGCTACCCACTGAACTCACATCACAAATTTCTCTTTCACTCTTTAAAAAGAATCTAAAGCTATTCCTAAAGACACACTGGCTATGCTCCTGTACGAACCCTAACTAACCTCTCTCCTTCTTAACTAACAACTACTCCTTACTCTATAATTTTTACCTAAGCAATCATAATACCATGTCATCATAAATAATATGTATGATTACATGGATATTGTATCTTATGTACAATACCCTTGATTCTTACTGATACTTCTATCCTTGCTAAGTCTAATGTATTTCGTAAAGATATAGGAAAAAAAAAATGTTTTTTGTAACAACTGCTTTTTATGTAACAACTCCTTTTTTTACTATTTGTACATTTTATCAGCCAATATTTTTTATCTGTTATTACTCAAAGTATGTATGTATTATCTTTATTTTTATTTTTGGAGCTTTTCTCCCCAGGCCTCTACTGAAAATGGACATGTATCCAGCTAGACTAGCCCGGTCAACAAATGTAAAATAAAAAATAAATAAAAAAATTGTGATTAAGTTCTATATAAATCTGTTCATGTATTGGTTTTCAAATAGGTAAGTAATGTGTATTTGACCATAAAGTTATATTTTTGACAACAGAGGATATAATATATGTCTCATTGTCTGGTAGATTAATGCCACCATCTTCCCAATTTGGTAGATGTTTATTTAAGGCAATTCTGGGCTTGTTTGAGAACCATAAAAAGTTTAATATTAATTTGTTGCATCTTTGAATAATATATTTAGGAGGTGCCAGTGAAAAACTTTGTATTAGGTATAGTGCTTTAGGAAAATAATTGATTTGATAAGATACAATCTGTCTCCCATTGTAAACATATATTTGTTCCAGTTAGAGATTGATTTTTCTATTTTGTCTAGTGTTTTATTATTATAGTTGAATACAGGAGAGTCAGTTAAATCCTCGAGTAGATCTATACCTAAATATAGTATTTTATCTACTACTATGTATTTAGAATAATTTTTACTTATATATTTCTTTTTAGAGTTGCAGGGCATGATCTTTGTTTTGCTTTCATTAAATTGTAAGCCTGAGATACTTTGAAAACTATTTATTGCACTAAATAAAGCCTGCAAAGATTTATTAGCATCTGACAGAGTCAGAAGTATATCATTGGCAAAGAGCTGTAGTTTAAGATTTAATATTTTGTTAATGTATATGCCTTTAATATTATTATTATCTGATCTGATTTGGTTTGCTGAAGGTTCTATAAGTAATGCAAATAGCAGTGGCAATAAAGGACAGCCTTGTTTGGTTCCCTTTTTATTTGTATGGGACCTAATCTATATGATCCTAATTTAACATATGCTATGGAGTCTTTATATAATGACTGTATACGGGTGTTAAAAGTTGTTGGAAATGTGTATTCTTTTAAGACTAATGATAGAAAGTTCCAGTTAACAGAATCAAAGGCTTTGTTAATGTATAGGGAAATTATGTTTAAATCTAAGTCTGTATGTTTATTGTAATCAGTTAGTGACAGAATTCTTTTAAGGTTGTCAGATGTATTTCTTCCTTTAATAAAGCCAGTCTGAGCTTCATGGACTATGTTTAATAAGGATATTGGTCTATATGATGAGCATTGTTTCTCATCTTTGCCTGTTTTTATTATTGGGGATATCAACAAGTATTTTCAAGAGGGTTGAATATCTATATCTTGTTTAACTATGGTATATACTTTTAAGATTAAAGAAATAGCTGGATTAGGTATTAATTTATACATTTCTGGTAACAAATTATCTGGGCCAGGTGCTTTATTTGCTTTGAGCTTTTTAATTTGTGATTTCACTTCCGTCATGGCAATTGAGTTATTATTCTATTTGTTCTTGTGTTAGTCTAGTAAGTTTTTTATTTTCAAGGTAATCTTGTATATCTTTAGTGGGTATTTCTTGGAAATTTGTGGAATTATCAGAGTTATATTGAAGTCTAAAAGCTTCTAAAATACCATTTAGATCTGTAACTTTTTTCTTAGTATTAGGAATATACATTTCTTTTATTTACTTAGATTTGATTATTTTTTTTGTTCTGTTACCTAGTTGTCTCTGGTGTGCTAGATTTGTAGAATAAGAATGTAATGTTATCTTCTCTAGATTAATCATAATCATATGGAGTAATATTTCTGCATATTTGTTATTGGTTTGGAATAGTTCTTGACAAGATCAGTATTACCTTTTTGAACTTCTAATTTCAGTTTATCTGCTTTGTTTTGTAATTCAAGCATATCTTTATTCCATGTTTTCTTTTTATTGATGTACCAAGATAGTATTTTCCCATATATAAATGCTTTTAGTGAATCCCACATATATATTTATGAGATGTCCTCTGTGGTGTTTAGTTCAAGAAAAGTTTTAACCTCTTTTTCATAAAATTCTTTAAACTCTGTTAATTTTGTGATGTAAGAAGGTATCCTAGTGATGGGGTTTGAACATCTGGGTATGAGTTCAATTTCAAAAACTAAAGCATTATGGTCTGATAAGGGGCAATTTATAATTTTGATTTTATCTATTTTTGTTATTAAGTCATTAGATATGTAGAGTTAGTCTTATGCTAAATTAATAAAATGTAAAAATTAATGAGTCTGGATCTGCAAATTCATTTATATCTTTTATGCATGTTGTATCTATAAACTTTAAAACTGCCTTTAATATATGTAGCTTTCTTCTTGTGGTTTTTGAATCTGTATCTTTGTCGTCTGTTATACAGTTGAAGTCTCCTGCTATTATTAGGCTACCTTCAGTTAAATGTGTTATATCTTCGAAATGATGTTTAACTGTTCCAATTCCTAGTCCTGGAATCCAATATAGATTAACTAAGGTTTGGCTAGGCTTGTATAGGCCCTAGGGCCAATAGCCTAGTACCTACCTATGAGCCTATGAACGTATAAGGTGTATATTCTGTTTAGTTCTATAGACACCAGACAAAACATATCAGATGTGTCTTGGTAAGTGTTGATTATTTGGGGTGATATAGTTGTATTATGAAGTAATATAGCTACTCCTCTCTTTTTTGTTAATATTGAGAGCTTACTAAAACTGTGTAGTTATTGATGTTTAAACTGTTTATGTCCCTATCTAATAGGTGTGTCTCTTGAAGAAATACTATTTGTGGCTTGTGTAGATTTATATACTTTAATAGACTTTTCCTTTTATTATTATTATTCAGACCGTTAAACATTTATAGACAAGCATTTCATGCTTTACTTTTGTGGTTGATTTTGTATAACAGTATATGTTTTGATTCTTGGTTTTGTTTTGAAAAAATGGTTTGAATATTTTTTGTGTACAAATATTGTATATTTCTGATAGGCACCAAACTATTATAAAAAATAAATGAACTTCTAATCTTGTAATCTTTAGCCGTATAACCCATTTCTTATCCATATGAGGTATTATGCCTCTTTGCTTGACTAGTAAAGATACCCAAGCAAACCTTCTAAGTCTGTGAATAATGTTTGAATCAATCTCTCTTAACCTCATAACTTTGTGCAACAATATTTACAAATTTTTAGAGAATAATGTAATCAGTTGGTAAGTGAATATATATGAATATCTGTGAGTGTATTAATATTTATGTATCCAAAATCTGTAGGGTATTTAATATGGCAGCATTGCTTTAGCTTTTATATATGCCATATATTGATTATGTTGTAAAAATGTTATCTAAAAGTAATTATGTGGCTAGTATATCGCTTCTCCTCTTCTCCATATCAACTTTAGTTAATGCTCGTTTCCAGTCAAGAATCAGAATGCAAAACTTTTGCATTACATTTAAGATTATTTCAAAAACATTGTAAGAGTTCACATAATATAATACAAAACAGTTGTTCTCGTTTCATACTGAATTTTTGATAAAACAGTTGAGTATCTCTATGTTAGTTGAAACTTCTATTAGAGCATTATACATTTTTATGTTGAACATCTCAGTAAACATTTCTGCTCGTATTGCTCGTTAAACAGGAAAACATTTCAAATTGAATAATAGCATTGTGCATATTCAGTAAGCAATATTATAATGTTTCTTGTAGTAGTTTCTCAAGGGCTTAATTATTTAGCATATCAGTTGTTGTTAGGTAAGATTTTCCCTCAAGGGGGCAATATATTACTTTAAAAAGGAAACATCAAACCTAATGTGGCTGTATATATGCTCTTAAGATGTAGGGTACTCTCTATCCCATCTAAGCTGTATTTCAAAATGTCTTTGTGCTACATTTCTTTCTTAATACATCCAGGGCATTAGTACATTCACAACATCGATTTGAATAGAGAATAGCTCTATATGATCCGTTGATTACCATTCAATAAGCCAGGGAAGAATACATTAATACTTCTATGGGCATTTCCATAATGAACTATTGTAATATAGAACTCAATATCAGCTGCTCTATGTTAGTTGAAATATATATTATTCAAACACTGGAAATCCTAAGCATTAAACACAGAAAACAAATGACTCCTAGGGTGTTTAATAATAATCTAAACTCTGTTAAGTCACCAGATTTGTGCAGACCCCTACCACAATTAATATATATCCACTCCAACAACAGTTCCATAAATATTTGATTATTGAATTAAAAAAGATATCTTTGCTCCAGCTCGAGTTAGGTGAAATGGAAATATTAGCATATTACAGCAACACAGAGAGAACTATGTCTTCGTGACACTCAGTGTTTACAGTGTTATAAGTAATCATTTCAATGGGTGTTTTAACTTGTTATGTTATGCTTTCTAGTGCAAGTACTAGTCTTATAGTAAATTATTTCTTGTTTATTATATCAAAGAATATAATTATATACACCGTTATGTTATTTTGCATTTCTTTAAATGTGTGTACAACTAGGAGTGCTATTACTTTAATAGAAGGGCATGTATTTAGAGTTTACTTTGCTGTCCCTTGATGCTGTGGCTATAAACATTCAAAGGTCAACACATGCAAAGATAGAGCTCTCGCAAGGAGGATTTGCTATGTTTCAATACAACTAGGACTGTCTAAATAAATCTAATGTCTCTGAAAGCAAATGAAGTTTTATCTTGTACAATCAAGGTAACGCTAGTGCAGCTGCACTAAAATGTTTGTAAATGTATACTTTATATGTAAAACTAACTACATGGCATTTTCAAATGTAGCAAAGAATACATGCATATGTAGTTTTGTATAATCACTCTATATACATTCATTTCAGTTCAAAAAAATGTAACTCTTGCAACAATATATTTACATTAATTCTCTATTCAGCAGTATTATTTAATATATTTCTATGAGCCCCTGGTTGTGTGTTTTCCACAGTCAAAGATTCACCCCGGGATTCATGAAGCTCAGCACAAGGACGGCGTTAGGCTTGCGCCGACCGTGCGGCATAGAGATGGAGCAGTAGCGCCATATGCATATTAATGAAGGGGCGCTGCCGCCACATCCACGTGCATAGGAAATGTGCGCGAGTGCATGGGGCGTGTCGAAGCGCCGCACGGAGACGTGGACATGTCGGCTGTTTACGTGCAACCTAAAATGCTGACTATTACAGCCTGCCTCCAATAGTAATCACACCTGTCAGTGTCTGTGGATACTGAAAAGGTATGCAAAGCATGCAAGACAGTTTTGCTAACACAAAAATAAGAAGCAAACACAAATGCACGTAGCTGAATATTTAGTCCCCATCCCTCGAACAAATGACATTTAAAACCCCGTGCCCGTATTCTATTTTAGTGTTGATAGTTATACCAAGCGGAAGCAAAATGCATCGTGTTAGCGCGCCGCCAATAGCTACATCTAGCCCAATAGTCAGGGTTACCAACTGTCCCACATTATGAGGGACAGTCCCCCTCTGGGCAGTTGTGTCCATACCAAAACTATTACAAATGTAAAATATCCTGCAATCGTAGGACATAATTATGTCCCACATCTTATGTAATAGTCACATACAATAGTTATTTCCATATGTAACATACCTACATGTTACAAGAAACAGAATAAGCAAGTAAACGAAACAGAAGAAGCAGCTAAACTGCTACAACAATAAGCTTACATTTAGGCATAAAACAAAAGTACTATCCATTGTACTGACCGTGGGTATGTGTTGGCCTGTAAAATCTGATGTGCGTCCAGAATATATCCCATCCTGGCCATATGAAAAGGTGGCAACCCTACCAATGGTCAGAGCATTCGCCCAAAATTTGCCCATTTGTGGTCCAAGGCGTCCTTGTCAGGATGTGTCAAAGTTGAACGGGTATTACCCGGGTGTACCTACCATGTCATGAAAGATAAGTATTTGCGTGTACCTATGTGCATGATGTATAGCATGTGGAAGGTGAAAAATGCCAGGGTAATCTTCACAACCATACAGGTACCAGAGATATGTAGTGTATGCAATGTATTCCCTTGACCGTGCCATAGGCCATCAACCAGAGAAGGGATGGATGGATTGTGTGGAATATGGGTGTGAGGGGGATGGGTAATGTAATAATTTGCCAAGGGGAGACTGTGTTGAATGCACAATAGGTGAACTGGAGGTGTATGAGGGAGCAGTGGGTGAATCAGAAAGAAACTCAAAGAGCAAACATACACATCCGCAATACAAGCACGAAGCATCAGAGACTATCCATGTGCAACTAACAGTGGGTAAAACTGCCTTCCAGTTTATAGCCTGCTACAGACCACCCTCCCAAACACAGGAACCCCACTCGGCCTTCCTGAGAACACTGGAAAATATGAAGGTCTCTCCAAACACCATTATATTGGGCGACTTCAACTACCCAAACATAGACTGGGAGCATTACTCTAGCTCCAACACCCTAGCCCAAAGGTTCCTAGAATTCATAAACTCAAATGCTATGGAACAACTTGTTACCACCCCACAAGAGGGGAAAACATACTGGACCTGATCATCACCAACATGGGGACTCTATGCTCCAGACCAGAAGTGTATCCCTCACTGGTAAGATCAGACCATAAACTGATCTCACTGGATATTCACATCCCGACCCCACCCCCTGCCCAGAAAACCACTGTGAAAAACTTCTCTAAAGCAAATTTCACACTCCTCAAAACCGAGGTGGAATCCTTCAAAGCCCCCGGGCCTGTGGAAAATACGGCCCAGACCGCAGAATTCTTTATAAATGCATTCTATGAACACCTTCAGGAATGCATGGATCATGCAATCCTAAATAAAACCAAGACCCAATCCTCCAAAGGCAGATGTCCTGTTTGGTGGACCCTAGCCATAAACAAACTATACAATAGAAGGAGGAAGCTACTACATGATAGAGCAAAATCCCAAAAAGGGACGGCATCTCTGATCAGTATTAGCAAAAAACTAAGGGCACTCATAAAATCGTCTAAGGCCAGCTTTGAGAGAAAAATTGCACAGGACACTAAGGATAATCACAAGGCTTTCTTTAGTTATGTTAGGAACCTTGGTGGGAATTCCCAGATATGCTCAGAATTAGTCCAAAATGACAAAAAATACACCGAACCCACAGACATTGCCAACATCCTAGCTGACAGGTTCAGCGCAAACTTCTCCCCTCCCCACCAAAAGGGCAAATATCTATCCCAGCAGAGTGCTGCCCCCCTGACATCTCAGATGCTCAGGTAAGAGCCGCCCTCTCCAAAGCAAAAAAACACAGCATCAGTGGGACCAGATGGTGTCCCGGGCTGCGTCCTACGTGAACTCCAAGAAGAGCTAAACCCAAACATAAAACTACTGTTCAATCTCAGCCTTACTACAGGATATGTACCCAAAGAGTGGCGTACAGCAGCAGTGGTCCCTCTCCACAAAGGTGGTGCCTCAACGGACCCTGGAAACTATCGCCCCATAAGCCTGACTAGCTTGGTCTGCAAAGCTATGGAAAGGATCATCATGGACCTCATAAATAAAGATATTGGGGACCTACAGACACTGGATCCTACCCAGTTCGGCTTTGTTAAGGGCAGATCCTGCCTCTTAAACCTGGTCGACTTCTTTGAAACAGTCACCAAGGCCATTGATGAAGGGAAGGTGGTCCACACAGCCTACCTGGACCTCGCAAAAGCCTTCGATACAATGCCCCACTTGGGCATTATAGATAAGCTCACCAGCTTAAATATAAACCCCTATGTCACTAGATGGGTTGCAAACTGGCTCAAGGACAGAACCCACAACATAGTTAGAATTGCTGGAGCCATGTTGGACTCCAAACCAGTTACAAGTGGCATCCCACAAGGCT
>NC_056735.1:752779489-752879489 GCF_019279795.1 Protopterus annectens | reverse complement strand
ATCTGCGTAACAGTGTTCGTATACCCTGTCGTTCAAGCGCCTATCTGTTTTACCTACATAGAAGGCGGGGCATTGTTTACACTGCGCCAAATACACCACTCGTCTACTATTACAATTAAACTTATTCTTGATCACATATGTGTCAGCACCCACCGTGAATGAGTCTTTAGTGTTAATACGGGTGCAGTATCTACATGCCCCGCACTTCCTGGTCCCTCCCTTCGACTTGGATTTCCATGGTTTCTTTTCCAGGAGTTGTTTCATGTTCTTACCCCTTCTAAAGATGATGGTAGGTCCTACTTCGTAAACAGGTTTTAATACATTGTCCAAAGACAAGCAAAACCAATATTTACTGAGGACTTTTGAAATATTGTAAGCTTCTGGACAAAAAGTAAAGACAAATGAGACCATGTAGTTCTTATCCCCCCCGGGTAACCCATCAGTTGTTACTCCTTGATTATTACAGGCTACTACACTTAAGATATCATCCTCATTTTCATGATGGTCAACTGGGATGGTGGACAAGATTTTCTGTTGCAGTATTGGTTTGTAAACCCCTCGTTCCCTTTTGTCAATAACTTCCTTAAAAATGGGCTCCAAAAATGAACTAGGGTATGCCCTATGTTGAAACATTCGGTATACATTCTCACATTCATTAATAAAGTCCTCTTCTAAGCTAGTCATTCTGGCCACCCTTACCAGTTGGCCTTTAACCACTGATTTTTTCTGGTGTTTAGGGTGGGAACTTGAAAAATGTAAATATGTGTTAGAGAATGTATTTTTCCTATAGATTTTAGATGTATAACACCCTTGTTGTTTACTAAGGGCGACATCCAGGAAACAAATGTTGTTTGTTTGAAAATTCATAGTAAATCTAAGGAACCCTGTTGTAGAGTTGAAAAAATCAACTAGTTCCTTTGCTACAACCTCGTCACCACTAAATAAAATGAAAATGTCATCCAAGTATCTCTTATATAAATGAATACGTGGCTTCCATACACTGTTCAGTACGTATGAGGTCTCCCAGTGGGCCATTACTAAGTTAGCAAAACTTGCGCCCACTGGTGACCCCATAGCCACTCCAATCTTCTGTAGGTACAATTTGTCCTCAAAAGCTACATAATTGTTCTTCAAGATTATGTCCAGAAGTTGTTCGACAAGGTTACATTGGTCACTACTCGCCCCCTTTGACCCTATGTGTTCTACCACCCACTGAATACCTAGGTCTTGGGGGATGCTAGAGTAGAGGTCACACACATCTACTGTCAAAAAATTCAGTGAACAGTCAAACCCTATTTCTTGCATACTCTCGAGGAATGACCATGAGTCTTTTAATATTTGAATTTCTTTTGTCACATATTCCTTAAGAATTAAATCAACAAATTTTGCAGCTGGATACGTAACTGATTGGCGTGCGTCGACAAGTATCCTAAAAGGGGGGTTATTCAAATCTTTATGAAGTTTTGGGATCCCAAAAATTTTTGGGATCCGTGGGGCTAACATGTTTAAGTACTGGTTTTGCTCACTGTTAGTAAGACCATCAATAAAGAGATCACCTAAGTTTAACTTAACCTGATGGTATGCTTGGTTAACTTGGTTCTTACTTACTATCTCATAAGTGTCCTTTTCAAGTAACTTATACATAATCTTCACATAGTCCACATTATACACAATAGCTAATCCCCCACCCTTGTCCGGTTTCATAATTCTCACTGGTAAGTTCCTAAACAAAGTTAGTAAATGTTTATCGTCCTTAGAAATGTTGGACTGGTCATTATGGCGTGCTCGAGCAACTATTTCCCTAAATTCTAATTCACAAAGTTGTTCGAATAAACACAGTGAGTTATTCAGGGGTGGGTTAAAGCTACTAGGGACACGTAATGGTTCAGTATGTAAATTCAAGTCCCCAAAAATCATGTTTAAGTTCAGCTTCCTAATGAACATTTTGAAATCAATTAACAATTCTACTATATTACAATGTTGTGAAGGTACAAAAGAAAGCCCTTTAGCAAAAAGTTCAACTAGTTTGCTGTCCACAAAACATTCAGTATAATTATAAATTTTAAAATCAGCATCTTTGTTTGTCACTATTTCAAATAGTGTCAGTCCCACTGGTTGTTGTTGCTCCGTGTGTTGTAATGTCTCCTCGGGGGGGCTGGGGGTCGGGGTTGCCAATTTCTTCCCCTCCCCCTCCCCCCTCTGGAGTTTTTTTGAGGGGGTTGAAGTGACCACTCATTCCCCTCAACAGTCTCAAAGGTGGTCTCTGGAGCATTGAGATTATCGACCCCTCCTTCTTGTTCTTCGTCATCAAAGTTCGTATCTGTATTAGGGTTACGTTGATAATTACCATGGCCAGGGGTGTACCCTGAAGTTGGAAGGTTGTGCCTAACAGGTACAGGGTACTGCTGTCTTTGCTGTGTTTGTCGTGGTGGCAAACCAGAAGGTTTGGGGAATGCCAGTCCTTCCTTATAGGCCTTAAGATCCCTTTCAAGTTTTTTAATTTTAATTGCTTTCAGTTTAAACA
This sequence comes from Protopterus annectens, assembly GCF_019279795.1. NCBI lineage: Eukaryota > Metazoa > Chordata > Ceratodontiformes > Protopteridae > Protopterus > Protopterus annectens. The sequence goes on along the minus strand of NC_056735.1, from coordinate 752,876,965 downwards.
TTTGTTGTGAAATACTAGTTAAAGTTCTTTTAAATTCAAATTCATACCTATGGAAGTCCAAGTCACTCTTAATGTCTCTTTCCAATAATGTTGTTTCATTAGTCAGACAGTCTAATTCGATTTGGTAGTGTTTGACCATACATTTGAGAATTTCCAGTCCATGGTTATTAAATAAGTCAACAAGTTCGTTGTAAAAGTCAGATCCGAATTCTAGACCATTTGGGTACACAAATAGTCTAAGACCTTTCGGTACTATCTTCTCCCTAATGCACTTATTCAAGTAATTTAATTCAAGTTGTTTTTTCTTTATTTTAAAAAGTTTGTTGTCAAAACTTTTCAATTTCTCAACTAAGGAAGATTCACTTACTGGTTCAGTGGGAAGCTGTATTGTATTCTCCAAGTCTTCCAAATTGAGTTCGTCGTTGAGCCAATTCCGTGGGTCAAAGGTGCTATCAAGTGTTATTTCAGACCTCCCAGTATTTGTCCTAACAGCCCCGCTTGGTTGGATATTTTGCTGTTGCTGTCGAGAAGTTCCCTGTGTTTGATTCGGACTCCGTGAGTCATGACGAACAGGATGGGAGCTCTGTTGGCCCCCGAAGTTAGCATTCTCCACCTTTTCCGAAAGCCGGTCTAATCGTGTATTAATAAGTTCCAGCAGCTGGGTTAAATTGCCTTGCGAAAGGTTACCTTGTGTAAGGTTTATGCCATCCTCCGTATCCGCCATCCCGATACGTGCGAACTACCCCTTAAAGTAAACTCAGAACCAGCAAAAATTGTACAAACAACAAACGAAGTAACAGAAATGGAAAGGGGAAGCTCCACAAAGGTATCCAAGGCTGCGGACTCAAGCAATGTAATGTTCCATCCAATGCAGGCATAAAAATGGTGCAACCAAATCCACGAAACTCCTCCAGTAATAAAAGTTCTTTATTACACATAAAGTGAACAAGGCGAGAAGTAAAAAGGTGCAAATAGCGTTAAACACTAAAGCTACTAAAGCTAGCGTTTTTCGTTCGGTACTCTGACCGAACTTCTTCAGACAAAATGCAAAACAGTGTAAAACCATTCGGTCTAAGTATTTAAATGCTTAAACACACCCCCTAACTTAGTTACATCAGTTCCTGCGGAAATAAGTAAATAATATATTCACCACATGAACTGCATCTAATGTTCTTTAAAACAAATATAAAATAAGATGTAAAACATGAAATTAAATACAGTATAAAATACATTATAGAATATATTATAAAAAGCATAAAGACATGCTTAACTAAACACAGGGAACCTCAAGGTGGCCAAGAAATACCTATATCTTAAACAGCCAATAGTTTAATATTATGTGATAATAACCTATCAAACCCATTTATTCCATTAACAGACTTATGTGGTCATATAAATTAAAAAACACTACAATAATACTGCAAATAAACAATAAAAATATGAAGGACATAGCTTTAAACAAAGTCATGTGTATAATATGATTGTGTATATATATATAATATGAAAAATCTAATTTATTCTAAGAATTCATTAGTTTACACCCTGTCCTAAACCAGACAAAATAAGGATATATGTCTAGTCTATACAAATATTAGTAAGAAGTAGTCCTTACATAACTTGTATCATACTAACTACTTCAAGGAAGGGTGAATTAGGTGGAAATGTGGTAGTGTATTGTGTGGGTCACCTACCTACCAGCAGATTAATAAACAGAATCGGCTATGAACCAGGAAGAATATCTTACAAAATGTAAAATGCTGTTATTACATGAACCAAAAGGTTCTTCATCTCCAGAGGCTGTTCAATTTTAATAAACACATAATTGAACAAGCCTCATTGATACCTGGCGTTTTGTAAGCCATCAGGCGTATCTGCCAACTAAGTTCCTTCTTTTCAAGTTGTAACTTAAATAAATTATCATTATTAAAACTGTAATTCTCAGTCTGTGGAGTTTGTGGAGCTTCCCCTTTCCGTTTCTGTTACTTGATTTATATTGTCTGACTGAGATGGCAGCTTTGCGTAGTGTAAAGTATAACTTCCCAAATGTATGTTCGAAGAGCTCTATTCCATTTTAGTCAGGCGGTCTGGAGAAAGGTACAATCCTTGGGGTTAATACCATTGTATGGTACTTCTGTACACTTCCAGATGTCTGTTAAAAAGCTTATTGCAATGGCATTCCTAGAGGTACAGGAGGTTGCCCCAGGATTCCTGGAGCTATCTGACACATTCCCTAGTGAAGGTAAGGAGTTGTTATCATAATTCTCCGATACGTATGTACTGGGGTGGGTTAGGAAATGGAACACTAGGTTATCCTGTGTGTCTAGATTCCCTGCTTTGTTTAGTGTAGAGTTTTGGAATGTGTGTGACCTAAATGCTCTGTCCTTGCCACGCACACAGAATCAGGTTGAGGGGTGGCACAGACATATCTGCTGTTTGCTGGGAAGGTGCTTATGTGATATTCTGTCTGTGTTGAGCATGCTAGTTAGGGAGCAGAATCGGGCTGATGAAATCTGCTTAAAGTTGCAGTTGGGATGTCCCCCATCCCCTAAGAAAAGGACAACAGTGTACAGATGTGACAGGTTACAACTGATCCTGTAACACAAAGAGGATTATAAGACACAGGACCTCCTCTGTGCAACTGTGGTACTGCTGAGAGTGTAGCGTATACACTGCAGGTCATCACCAGCAGCACGTTAGTTTAAGTTTATGCCGTTTATAGCACTACACACCTATTTATGGTGAAGGAACACGTTCGTTTGGTCTTGGTGTATATACATTTACTATTAGGGTTCTATGTGATATGGTTGTGAGTGCAATGTGCACGTATACACATAGGTATTAATTTCAGTGGGTGTGGCTTCCTACAGCACTGGGAAGGAGACTGTGTGGCTAAACAAAAATTTTCGACATTCCGACTTGCGAGATTTGGGGCTGTCGGTTAAATAAACGTCCGCTTAAAGATTTTCATGTACGCTGTACTCGGCATTTCAAGCATTCGTTTATTTAACATAGACCCAATGTGGCCAGCATCACTAATGACATTGTTGTGAACCTTTTGCTTACTTAAGTAAATGATATTCTACCTTGTTATAAATCCATCAGCCTAATAATTAAAAAAATATATATATATGAAGCGTATACACCTCTAATGATATCCCAGCTGCTATCTTCTGAACATTGTGCCGGAATAACTTTCAGCTTTTTCATGTGCAGCCATAATTTTTTTTCTTTTTGTATGTGATTACATCTCTTCTTCCATGTTGGCCATCAGGTGTCTTGCAATGCCTACATTGTTGGGATTTGTAGAGATGTCTATTTCAACATATTTGTGACCTCTGGTTAACACACATGAGAACTCCAGCATGTGTGGAACTGTGCCCCACAATTCCTAATGCTCATCAGCTGCTGTGTCTGAAAGTCCTACTTCACCAACTCTCTCCCCAGCAAATGGGTCAGACACTACCATCTGCGCTTGTTGGCTCCTCTGGATCTCAGGTGTAACAGGTAGCCTGGGTAGTTTGAGGGTACAGTTTGGACAAAAACACTTGCACCATAAAGCCTGCTCATTAGTATGACTGAAAGCATTTATTACATTTCTCAGATTATAGCTGACTTTTATTTCTTTGACACTACGCCATGTAATAAAGGATTATTTACGTCACCAATATAACATTATGCAGACTTATACTTTAATAACATCTGCAAAGGAAATGTTATTAATGAGAGATTCTTATCCGGTTTCATTTTTCAAAAACATTAAGTAGATATATGTTTGGAAGGATATTGTGCATGGCAAATGATGCAGTCAAATCTTGAGATTCTCTTCCCATATTAATTTCTGTACAGCAACTTTTGTTACTTAATCAGGTTAGCATTTTTCACTGACTAAAAAAATCATGTATCTGTCAGAGCTCCTAAATGAGTAACTTCCATAGCTGAGACATTCTGTAGTTCCGTTTTCTTCCCCAGAATAGTATTATTAATGATTAAAATATCGATCTAGGAACGTTAGTGATTCCTTCATCAGTGTGTAGCAATTTGCACATTATTTGTTTCTTGCAGATCTTATTTCAAATGTATCCTTTTCCATCATTTTATACAGTCATTTTCTCATAAAGATGTCTCAAGAATGCAGAAGAATGTGCCATTTGTCTGTTCAGTGGCTTTCATGTTCTTCATTAATCTTCTGGCCACTGATATTTCTGTCAGTGTAACAATTAATTTAAGGCAGAATGGAAGATATATGCATATAAAGACCTTTGGTGCACATTTTAGGCATTTCTTGATGTTTAATTAATGTCTGCAGAATGGCATTATCATGGACTTTATTGATACCATTTATCAATTATGACTCCGTTAAATACTGAGCTAACACTCCCTAATTAAACTAGGAAACTAGAAACTGAGAATGCTTATGATTGTTCTATCCTCTAGCAAACAATTTCCCTTTTCCCCATCTTCTTTGCTATGTATTAATAAATGTTTGTTTCTCGTAAACTGAGAGCTGTAGCCTGTTTAAATTGACTTGGTTAGAACGACACAGAATTGCAATTAAAGGTTAAAGGGCACCATTCCAGGTCTGTGGGGCTTTCTAGAGCTCATTTGCAGTTCATTATTTTAATACACACTATACTGTATTGCTCTGTTATGTGTTCTACTTAACATTCGGTTTTACTCCTTACACAGTTTGAAAGGTTTGAGAAATAATATTTAACTGTGCATTTGTTAGCCCAATAAGTAACTAGTTCCTCACATATAATTTTCAGATGCCACCCAAACAACAAGAGCAAGGTTAATTTAATAAATGCAGGAGTTTAGCTCAGGTAGCCAAGCAGTATATTTTTTAAGATGGGAGTAGAATAGAGTATATGGAAAAAATCATACAAGTAAGATGAGAACATGAAAACAAAACAGTGAATGGAGGTAAAGACTGAACCTGGACACTCAAGCTGTAAGGCAGTAATTTAAATTTTGGACTATCATCTGGAAAAAACTGTTAACGCCAAACATTTTCTGTTAATTTCTCAAAAGATATTTACATTTCCCACTATTTTTAATATTCTCTTTGTGTATTACATGTGAGCACAGATTTTGTCTCTAGTACCTTAATTTACTTTTTGACCTCTTGATGTTTATGTCATATTCTAAAATTCTCTTAAATCATATGTGAGAAATTAGTGTTTCAGCAAATTTGTCTGTCCAATATTTGAGCTGTAACCTTTCAATGCTTTTTGTTAGTTCATCTCTCATATCTTTGACAAGAATAGCTTTAGCACATTTTCAACAAATATAATTTGATGAATGATAATCTAGTATGGAACAAACTTTCTCTGGGTTTCTCATTTACTTGTTAACCATTTGCCAAGGGATTTTCAAAGGAATCACTGTTGCAGTGGAGTGCCATGTATTATAAAATGATGCTTATTTTTGCCACTTTATTCATGGCAGATTCAGCAGGCAATTCATGTTTCTGAATTATTATCTGTGCTATGCCACATGAATTCAAATTACAAGTGCTTACGTTGATGACAGCAGTATCGTCTGATAGTTTAACATACATAATGAGCTACGAACACGTGTCAGAAAATAGACATGGGATTGATTCTCTCCGTCTGTTTTCAAGCTGTGTGGTTCCTGAGCATGATATGAAAGTAAGCAATTTTGAAAAGAAATACTGTATAATGTGCGTAGCTAGTAAACAAATGAATACATCAAATACTATTTCAAATTTTGCCTCATGGTAAGGCACCTACATTTGTACACACCACCTACAATTTGCTGTAGCCACTTTCCTAATCTAAACAACAATTTGAACAATTTTTGAGTTGCTCGATAACAGATACAGCGTCTATCCAATTACGGTATAACTGATGTAATCCTAGTACAATATGACATGAAAACATTAATAGCTTAGCTAAATGAATACAACTGCTCTGCCAAGCACATCATCTGTCAGACAGAGATTATATTCCATTTTTAGTTAGTGCAAGTAACAGCCAGACTTCCATTTATGCTGCATCCAACCCTGAAGCATTGCCAGCCTACATGGTAATCAGGCAGCTGTGCTACACTATAGTACACGATTTTATCCAATTGTTTCATTGTTTTACATTTGTCTTACAGACAGATTGCTCTCATTTAAGTACTTTAATGTCTTACATCAACAAAAGTCTGAAAATGAAATTGGCACAAATAATTTGATGGTAAAATGGATGAGCAAAGTTGTCTGCCTTCCTGGGGAAAAGCTAATTCACTGAGTCTAATATACAGTCTCTACACAATAAAAGGCAAAGTAGCCATTTAAAGACTTGCCCAGTAAAAAGTCAACTACACTTTTTTATTTTATTTGGCAATTTCTCTGCCAGTCCTGCCAGTAAAGCTAATCAAGATCAGATTTCATGTCATTTAACAGCCAGCATAAATCCATATTGCCTCCACTTCTTTCTATAAATAACGGTTTATCAGAAATGGCAGAAGGCTAAGATGAATAATAATATTGAAGCTTATACTGTAATATAAAGCAAAGAAAAAAAATCTGTCTTATTAGAAAACTATTACTTAATACCTAAAAATACAATCATTCTAATGGTAAAATGAATAACAAATTATGTTTTAAATATCATACCCAGACAAAACCTTCCAATCACAGAACAGTTTTCATTAAATAGCTACTGTTCCACACTAAGGGTGAAACTGACATTACATGAGAACCTATATGGTCTCAGGAGCGCTGAAAACAATAATCTGTTTATGATATTCCCTTCATTTAAAACCATTATAGGAGAAAGAGCCTTTTCTATACTGGGACCTATTACTGGAACCATCTACTTAGTCAAGTAAAAAATCAAGATACCATTAGTGGCTTTAAGGAAACTCTTAAAAACTCATATTGCTCTCTGCAATTGCTTCATTAATGATTAATCTCTGTTAACTTTCTTCAGGGTATACATCTTAGTTAGTACTGATTTCAACGTGCATCTCAAATATACTGTGATAACCTCAACCATTTATTATATTTTGCATACATTTAATATCAAGTGTATTTTTTGTCATCTTTACTGCAACTGTACTGAATCGTGCCTTTTGTACTGTTTGTTATATGTTGTACTTTGCTATAGACTATTATGTTTTCTTAAAGTATTAAGTCATATAAACTCTGATTTGAGCTTTCAGTGTGGATCATGGCTGAAAAGGGTCAAAAGACTAGCCGAGCCACCCAGTCATCAAATAATATTAAACAAATAATCCAGTTTGAAAAACATCAGTGCACTCCAGGAGGTACATGCAACATCACAGAATAACACTATTGCCACAATGAATATTGCACTCTGCTACTGTATTTGGTTGTGTTTTGATACTACATTACTGCTGGAGTGTTTACCTCACAACAGGTGGAAGCTAATGGATAAATTACTGTACATTTGTGGCTATGTACTACATTGCTATATTCCATGCATTCAGTCTATGTTGCTTTTTAATAAGCTGTACCTCAATGATGAATTTACATTGAATGAGGACATATTTGTCAGCCACATCAGTCCACAATTACATAACATTATTTTCAATACACTGCAGTGGACATTATAAAACATATTTTACTAGTAGATGATTAGTGGCTCAGCAAGTAATATGCTCTTCTTTGATGCTGGGAAGTCCAGATGGAAGTGTGGGTTTTATCCTGCACCATGCATTTTGATAAATGTTCCAGAACTGACAATGTAATTCAGCACAGGGTTGCTGCATTTCTGAACCACTGCTCTTCTGATGGTACTATAAACCAAGGTTCATCTTCTGAAGTAGTTGGCTGGTGATAATGTAGATAGATGTCAAAGATCCCTTGGCACTTATTAAAAAGAGCAGAGATATTGGGCTGGATTCCAAAAGATAGTTACAGACAGTGCAGCACACTGCAGGAAGACTTCAGTGCACCAGCTGCAGATGTGATTTCAGAAAACATGCTAGAATCATTCTGGGTACTTATTTATTTAGCACAGGATAATTACGGACTCCACACTTGGATTCCAAAAGCACAACATGTGTGCCTAGTGCAACTTAAATGCAACAAAGTGCTTCATTACCCCTGTTTCCAAAATTCTTGGCAAATGCCATGCAGTAATGTAAGATAAGGAAGCTATCACCCATAGAATCCTATGGAATCTGTATCAATACTAAAAAAAGATGCAGCCTGCACTGAATGAACTGCAACAGACTGCTGTACTGCAAGCCATCCAGGATGATATGGCTCTGTATCCTAGAAGTCAGCCAGCTAGACAGAGAGCAGGCTACAACTAAGCCAACTGTCAGATCAAAAAATGATTAATAGGCACTACTTAGACTGACAACTGGTACAGGCTGTGGGTAACATATGTATCACAGGCACATCTGTGCATATTTTGTGAGGCTACCACATACCTATCAAAACCAAAGTCTGTCTAAGCCTAGATGTATTGGCATCTAGGGCATTTCAATGATATATTGGAGTGCTGTAGTAATGCCACAGACAGCTGCCAGTCACTTCTTCACACAGTTCCTGGCAGCAATGTGCACTTAGGTAGACAAACATATACACTTCCGATCTACACCCATGGAACAGCAAAATGTATAATCATTTGAAATGCTGGGACCTGCTAGACTGAGTCCTGAAATGTGGAGAATGAATAGCAGAAAGTTCAGACTTAAACGTAATAACTCAGAAATGCCATTCTCAGAATATTCCCGTTTTTCCAAGGTTTGGTGATTTTGGACTTGGTGTATATAAACTTGGGGGTGGGGTGAAGAAGGACTTGCTCCTTGCAAAAAGAAGTTTTAAGGAGACAAGCAAGTTTCAAGATTCACTCTTCTTCAGACATTAGGTCTTTTTTTTTTAAGCTTGTCGACACTCATCATTTTGAGTGCCAACATTTCAATAGGGAACTAGCAAAATGTCATGCACCAGTTCTACACATCTCCAACTTCCCTCATGTTTTTGATGCAATAGACTGCACCCACATCTCTATTAAGACCCCATGGAACCAGAAGCAAAAACATACATAAACAGAAAGGGGTGGCAACACAGCCACAAGTGACACAGGTATGTATACAGACACATAGTGGTGTATTTGAATATGACAGACAACAAGCAACAAACTTTTGTGAACCTCATGCCTATCTCTACACTAACAAATAATGCAAATGGAAAAGCAAGTCAGGATGTACTGCAGAACTGTTGCCACTATCACTAGTAATATATAGCAGTATGCAGTAGGGATAAAATATCAAGTACTGAACAGAGTTGCCAAAGAAAGTAAAAGTGACAAACACCCATGGCATCAGAGTTCACAACAACCATATGCAGATGAAATCATCAGTCATTTGCACAGCATTCATCATCGCCATGGGGTCAGTCTGACACTACAGTACATAGTGGATCAACTGCCTAGGGCGCCCACACTGACAACTCACACCACGGTCCTGGATGCCCCTGCCATATAAGGAAATACTTCACCCATGTTGCTCTACAGAGGAGACTGATAAGGAAACACCAGCAGGTGGAGACACTCTGTGGGAAGGAACATGGGTGCAAGTTGACTGGTCATTACTTCTGGGCTACACTGGATTGGCCAGCAGCAAATGTGCATGCATGTTGCATCACAGACATTGATGCCCAGTGGGCAAGGGTTGGTCTACTGAGATGGGGCCTGCTTTTCATATGTGGCACTCAGCTAAGCACAATCAGGGCATTCAAAACCTGGTACATACTACAGCACTGCTGTGCCACTGCTGTAACCAGTGTTTCAAAGGACTGGGCCACAGACAGCCTGCTACCATGGCCTCACTGTGACTGTGTTCCTGCTCTTCATGCAATATACACTGCTGATGTACAACACAATCTATGGCATGGGTAAATGCAGGAATGTCAGATCCATGACATTGCTGGGAACATTCATTTTCCTGTAGAAGTAGGTGGACACCTTCTGACACATGCCCATGCACACCAGCTACACACCTATGACTAAGGTGCAGAGCAGTATAACTCTGTTGTAGAGAAGTGTAACCATCACTAGCAGAGTCAGTATGGGACTGTGGTGTACAGGCATCATCCTGTCCAACATCTGATGCCCCTGCTTCAGCAGAATAGTGGGACATGTTTCCTCCACATCTGAGGCTACAACCTCATCCACATGACTGTCAGCATCTGGGCCAGACTATATCACCAGATCTGTGTCTTGTGTGCTATGGGCCATGCAGGCACATTGAGACACATCACATCACACTCCAGGATCAGGGGATGGGCTAATGGAGGATGCAGGCAGTGGACATGCTAAAAGAATACACAGAAGATGCAGGTCAGATAACTGCACATATATCACATGCTGGAGTTTAGCACTGACATATGGCACAACTATAGCACTACAATGTTACAGATGCAAATGACTTATCAGGAGGTAATGTCCGAGTGTGGCCCATGGAACCTATATAACAGGGAGTTGACAATTATTTTACATATGCTTCACACATGATATATGTGAGGAATAACAACAGAAAACACATCTGTCATGTCCTCATGGGAATCCAGTGCCAAGAAGTGAGGGCTGATTGTTGTAAGGAAACAAAGGCAGCCACACATTATTAGTAAGCACATACTTGCCAGCATGTGCTATTCCAACAGAGGTATAACACATAGTATGCACTGTGTGTGTGTGTGTGTGTGTGTGTGTGTGTGTGTGTGTGTGTGTGTGTGTGTGTGTGTGTGTGTGTGTGTGTGTGTGTGTGTATATATATATATATATATATATATATATATATATATATATATATACCATTTGGTCATGGCTGTGGTGCTAACAGTTGTTGTATGCAGGGGATAGAAAGACAGAGTATTAATGGAAGACAACAATAACAGTAACAGCACTGACATGTAGTAAACAGCAGAAATAGCATACCAGTTACACTCTCCCTGTATGGTGAATGTGTTGTCTGTCATAATGCAGATACTTCACTGGGAAAATACAAACAAAGCACACCATGTGGGTATGCAACACATTCATGAATGCAGGCAGAGGCACATGATGACATATACAAAACAGTAACCAGATATAGCGATACTCGTGTGATATATATTGTATATGTTGGCCAGATGTCCCTATGTATGAAAAACAGCAACATTAATTTCATGCAACACAGGTGTGTTACACATTGTTGCAGCCTATGAACATGATGGGAAACCATACCTGGTCTGTCTGTAGGTACACCTGCATAGCTTATAACCTACAGGTACATCTTCAGGAGACATATAAACACACAAAAACATACTCGAAGGCTCTAAATAAAAATCTGCCTAAACAGCAAAGACCTCCTAAGCAGATATCCAAGCAACAGCCACCCATCAACAATACCCATGAATCACATATCTCACAAAATAAGTGTGCTTCACAGTCACAGCCCTTAAGGCCAAACAACACACCAAATACACTTGTTATAGGGGACTCTATTGTCCGGCACAATGACGTCCCACTCACCAGACTGAACAAGGAGAAGGTCACTGTAAGCTGCCTGTTGGGTGCCAGGATCCGCCACATAATGCAAGCACTCAGGTCACTCCAAAGCAAGTACAAATATGACTCCGTCATTGTCCATGCTGGTGTGAATGACCTTAGACGTACCTCCCTGGACTACATGAAAAGAGACATAGAGGAGCTCTCTGACCATGTAGCCCAGGCTGGTATGACCCTGACCTTGAGTAGCATCTTGTCCTCACCAAGAATGATGCCACAGTATAAAGACAAAATGATCAGTTTCAACAATTGGCTAAAGTATTGGTGTCATTCAAAGGGGGTCCAGTGTCTGTCAGCGTGGGATGCCATGCTCGACAAGCCACGTTGCTTCACTAGGGACGGCTTACACCTGTCACCCTTAGGCTTTCGTATACTGGCCAAGGCTCTTGCCACCCCCATAGTGCCTTTTTTAGGCAAGGCTCAAAGGACAAACCCACCTCCATAGACAACCCAAGGATAAAAAACTAAAGGTAATGCTACTCAATGCCAGAAGTCTAAACCTCAAGATGCACGCACTCGAGGCTCTCCTCAGTATGGAGAAAATCGATGTCTGTGCAGTAACAGAAACCTGGTTCAAGGCTCCTGAGAGCACCCTAGCACTACCAGGTTATAACTCATACCATGCGTTTCGGCCCCAAAACTCGGACCAAAGCACAAAAGGAGGGCTAGTATCTATATTCATCAAAGATACCTACACCTCCAGGTTAGTGGCACTGCACGAAGCATCGGAAACCATCTATGTGCAACTAACAGCAGGCAAAACTGCCTTTCAGTTTGTAGCCTGCTACAGAACACCCTTCCTATTACAGGAACCCCACTTGGCATTCCTGAGAACACTGGAGAATATGAACGTCTCTCTAAACACTATGTTATTGGGTGACTTCAACTACCCAAACATTTACTGGGAAAACTACTCAAGCCCAAACACCCTTGCCCAATGGTTCCTTGAATTTATAAACTCTAACACAATGGAACAACTGGTCACCACTCCCACAAGAGGGAACAACATATTGGACCTGGTCATCACCAACATGGGGACTCTATGTTCCACACCAGAGGTAAACCCCTCATTGGTAAGATCAGACCATAAACAAATTTCCCTGGACATCCATATCCCGTCCCCACCACCAGCCAAGGAAATCACTGTAAAGAATTTCTCAAAAGCCAACTTTGCACTTCTCAAGACTGAGGTGGAATCCTTCAAAGCCCCTGGGCCAGAGGATAATACAGCCCAATCCACAGAATCCTTTACGAATGCATTCTATGAGCATCTGCAGGAATGCATGGATCGTGCTATCCCAAATAAAACCAAGACTCACTCCTCCAAAAACAGGACACCGGTCTGGTGGACCCTGGCCATAAATAAACTATACAACAGAAGGAGGAAGCTACTACATGACAGAGCAAAATCCCAAAAAGGGAAGGCATCTCTGATCAGTATTAGCAAGAAACTTCAATCCCTCATAAAATCATCAAAGGCCAGTTTCAAAAGAAAAATTGCCCTAGACACTAAAGATAATCACAAGGCCTTCTTTAGTTATGTCAGGAACATGGGTGGAAACTCCCAGATATGCTCTGAATTGTTGCATAATGGTACAAAATATACTGAACCTACAGACATAGCCAACATCCTGGCAGACAGATTCAGCAAACTTCTCCCCTTCCCCAAAGGAGCAAATGCCTATCCCAACTGAATGTAACCTCCTGACATCACAGATGCACAGGTGAAAGCTGGCCTCTCCAAAGCAAAAAACACAGCATCTATGGGACCGGACGGTGTCCCAGGCTGTGTCTTACATGAGCTCCAAGAAGAACTGAACCCTCACATTAAGTCACTGTTCAAACTTAGCCTTACTACAGGATATGTACCCAAAGAATGGCGTACAGCTACAGTGGTCCCACTCCACAAAGGTGGTGCCACAACAGACCCTGAAACTATCGCCCCATAAGCCTGACTAGTCTGGTCTGTAAAGCTATGGAGCGTATTATCATGGAACTCATAAACAAAGACATTGAGAGCCTCCAGACACTGGACCCTACCCAATTCGGCTTTGTTAAGGGCAGATCTTGCCTCTTAAACCTAGTTGATTTCTTTGAAACAGTTACCAAAGCCATAGATGAGGGCAAGGTAGTCCACACAGCCTACCTGGACCTCGCAAAAGCCTTCGACACAATACCCCACTTGGGCATCATAAATAAGCTTACCAGCTTAAATATCAACCCCTATATCACAAGATGGGTTGCAAACTGGCTCAGAGATAGAACCCACATGGTCAGAATTGCAGGTGCCATGTCCGAATCCAAACCAGTTACAACTGGCATCTCACAGGGCTCAGTTCTGGGACCTCACTTGTTCGGTATATACTTCTCTGAGGTTCAGGCTAACACGGGGGGATTATGGCTGACAAAGTTCGCAGATGACTGCAAACTGGGGGCCATAATCGAATCTCCAGCTGACACAAGCATCCTCCAAAAGGGTCTCACAGAGACGGATGTTTGGTGCCAGAGCCACAGCCTCAAGCTAAATGCTAAAAAGTGCATAGTCATCCCCTTTGGGAAAAACAAGGTGCCCAGAAATTACCACATAGGTGGTAATCCATTAAGTATGGAAGAAGTAATTAGAGATTTGGGGACCAACGTAGATAGTAATCTCTCCTTTGATAATCACATTGCCAAAGTGGTTAGAAAGACCTCCTATATAGCCCACCTTATCACGAAAGGGTTCACATCTAGATCAAGAGAGGTCATTGTGCCCCTCTACTCGTCACTCATCAGGCCCATAATTGAATACAATGCCCCTTTTGGGATGTACCTTACCCGACACCTGCAGCAAGTGGAGAGACCCCAAAAGTACCTTACCAAGAGGATCATTGGCTACAAACAGATGTCCTATGCAGCTCGACTAAAGAAACTTCAGCTCTACTCAGTTGCTTACTGCCTACTCAGAGGCGATCTATGCCTGATGTACAAAGCCATGTCAAACCCAGAATTAATGGACATGCTCCACCTCAAAAAATCCAAGTCCCTTAGAGCTACACGCTCCAGGGACCTAAACCTCAGCACAAAAATAAATAGAACATGCTGGAGGGACAGATTCATTTCCCAGAGGCTCCCCTCACTCTGGAATAGAATCCCAATTCATGTTATACATAGCCCCTCGCTGACCCTCTTCAAGTGAAATCTGGACGCGTGGATGGGAAATCGCAAATTCACCCCTGGGGTCTCTTCTGTGTCCCTGCTAGACAGAGACACAGTAAACTAATCTTAAAAGGATACCTTCTGTGACCTACTTTACAGAGGCACAGTAGGCTAATTTAATAGGGAGGCGGAAGCCAAATACACTCTGGCTAGGCTTAGTATCTACCTATGAACCTATGAACCTATAAGACATAATGGCAGTGAATCATCAAAATGTCAGTATACACCACTGGCATGACAGGTGTCAGATGCAATAACAGTTAATGGTCACCGTAACAGTATATGGAGACACTTACCTGTCATGTCTTGCTGCTGTGCAGAAGTGGATGGACCTGTGCAAATGAATACAGACAACATTTCACATGTTGCTGGAAGTCTTGTGTATGTACTGTAGTTGTGCAATAACATACCATTACACTTATGTTGGTTGTTGTCAGCATGTGTGCCTCCTTGTGCATGGCATGGTTCTGCTGCTACAACACAAAAATAACAATGCATGAATATGTATGCAACAACAATCTGCACTGAGGTACTCTACATGCAACAATGTTCTGCAAGGTACCACATACATGTGTGGCCTGGCACAGTTGCTTCATTTCCACCACTGTGTCTATAGTAATCATCACTTGTTGTATACAGGTATGCCAGGAACTGTGTCAGCTGCTCCAGGAGAGTCAATGATAGGCCACCATCAGTGGCATCCCTTGATCTCTCCTATCCTGTTGGCTGCATTAAGGATCATGTCATAGAATCATCAGTGAGAGGCCTCATGGTACCTGTCTTGACCTCCCACAACATTGATCATGTTGCTAAGGTCAGTACACACTGCATTCCTCCAAACAGCATTCCCCACCCATGCAAGGAGTCTATATCCATGCTGGCACAGAGCATCACTTATGATTTCATTCTCTTATGAAGAACAAATGTCACCCCTAGGTCTGTTTGTCATCTGGAAGGCAGTTCAATGCATGTGGTACGATTCATATAGGGACCCACAAATGGATATGATTATATCAACAGCATATGTCAACTGGCCTCTCCGTTTGTGTGCTCTGCAAAACTATATAAAATTGCCCCTGTCCTATATAGTACTGTGACATTTAAAACAACAAATGTGATATGAAATCAATATCTGGACATGTAACATCTTAACTTGTGATATCTGTAGAAGTTGTATGTGGAATTTGAACTCATTACAATGGATATCATAAGAGTGAAAGGTCAACCAGAACATCATTGTGTAACATGCTCAGTAAATATGAATGCTCTTCACACATTACCATACCAATCATAGCATATGTGCAAACTGATAATGTCTGATGGTTGTCAGACACAACTACAGTTCATAAAACACATCCTAGCAATGACATGAACTGTCAGTAGATGTTATGCAACAAAAGTATATACAGAAAACTTGTGAAAAAAATAAGCAGTCATAGTAACATGAACTGTTCTACATGAATAGCTACATTTTAAAACAATCAACAGTGAGCAGTAAATGCTATCCTCATTTTGTTTGTATGAGAAGAAATTCAGTAACAGCTACTACATTACTCTTATCAGAAAGTAATAGTACAATAGTGATTGTACAACTTACAGAAACCTTCGGAAAGCCTTGTTAGCTGTAAGCATACCACATACAGTGCAAGATAACCAGACATGAACACAGATATATTTTATCATGGCACTATTTATAGTACATGTATTATTAAGCATCAATGAATATCTATAACATAATCAGTGAACATGAAAAGTATGGATACTCTCGGAGCAAGTCGGTTTCCATAAGTATACAACCGAGTGTACAGAGTCACCAGCAATACATGTGGATGTTTTATCGGTGCATGCATGTACTGTTCACTGAGACTCTTTATGTTTATCTATACAATTGCATATGTGGAATTCCTGCTTGTTAGTGATACAGATATACCCATCTGTATGCATACAGGTCAGTCCTACATCCTTCCAGTAAATCGCATACATTTGTATTGCAGACAAATTTCCTAAAAACATAAATTTAAGCATGTACAAATACATTTCTAAGGAGTAATAATACCATAAGTCTATAATGAGATAGAAATATCCCACCAAAACAATAGCAGTAGGTGCCACATTACCTTTGAAACTTCCTGTAAGGCAGGTATACCTGAAAGTAAGAGCAGCTATGTTTACAGAGCTTTTAAATACCATTTGCACCATATATAGCTAATGAAGTTCATTAACATTCAAGATTTTGTAATCCCATTTGTGTACATCCACATAAGTTCTCAAAACTCAGCATATTAACCAATAGTTTGGTGTAATGGGAAGGTGCTCCACACAATTACCCAATAGGTATCATTAAATGGGACCATGTGTAGAACATTAATGTTACCCTCCAATTATCTGACACCATCCTATAAGTGCTACTTTTAAAATGTGATTTTGCTACATCTACAATTTAGACCATTGCTACCTACAGGTTTACTATCAAAAACATGAAAATCACTTATGCGAATGGTGATTTCCACGACAAATAACATTGACTCATACATATTAAGTAGGTTGTATGGTCAAAGCAACAAAGTCGACCATTTCTGTCATTCTTACAGTTTAAATCTCTCATTGACAACCATGCTGTAAGTTCCTGCCCTGTGTACATCCTTCTAAATGGATGTACACATGAATGTCGACATTCCGACTGTCGCTCCTACCATGTTTGAGGAGGAGGCTGTCGAGCATGTCAGTGCCGTCCTTTTGACTGTAAACCACTACCTAAGTACTGAGTGGGACCTCAGTGAGCAATTTTTTGGAAGCTTTATAATCTGGAAATCATTATCAACATGGCTACTGTCAGGAGGCTTTGGCATGTCTTACTGCTGAATTGAACCGAGAAGGAGACCACTCAGATGCTGACTGTCTGTGCTGGAGTGGAGCATTGCACGCAAGCAAGGCCACAGAACTTCGATATAAACTACATTTGGAACCAGATTGTGAGGGTGTATTGACATCACATCGGCATTTATCAGGCTGGAGTACAGGTTTACCACCAATATGATGAACTGCATTGGAGGGATACTAACAATCTTCACAGGAGGGTCACTGAGGTGCAGAGACAGCCAGCGGATGCATACAGTAAGTGTCATAGAAATCCCAGTGTATCTGTACATTCCTATGGAAATTATACACACAGAGTTGTGACCCATATGGCATACATATTCCTTTTAGAGTTATTAATTAGCTGTTCTGTCACTCATCTAGTTAAGCAATAAAGCAAAAATCACTGTTCTCCTCCTAGTATTTGTTCATTTCCCATGGTGGTTATTTCTTTAATATTGTTTTTGATGTACATACTATTGAACATAAGACCTGTTTGTTTTCCAGCTTATACAGTACATAATTTTACACATCCAGTATAGCCATGTTTCACTAATGCTTATAGTATCTAGGCCACAAATGACTGTGCATTTCTACTTTATCTGTACTACTCCAAGATCATCACACAGTATACTTCTGTATGTGTGAAAAACTGACTCATACATACCTGAATTAGTCCACTCTGCTTTAGAAAATGCACACTATTGTTAAATACTTGTTTGTTAAATGCATTACTGTAAGACCACTGCATGTCAGCATGTCTAGCAGATACTGTGCATTGTAAAATGTAAATGCAATCTGGCTGTTACACATCTCAACTGTGTGGAGCATGAAGGTCTATAGTGCTTAGGTGTTGGATAGGTGTGTATTCCTACATTATCCACTGGAATATGGGCACACACATCCAACAGTAGTTTGTTATGCGGAAAGGTATTGTCCTGTCTATTAGCTCAAACTGTTAAGAAGGAGGCCAACATTTGTCATGTATACATGTGAGTTCCAATCCATGTAAGGATTCACTTATATTGCATTTTTGTCTGTGCAAATGTTTTATAAATGCTTGTATAGATACCTGCTTGCTCATGTTTACAGTTAGTTTGTACATGCTTATGCCTGCACAGTTTGTCAGATTACTATGAATATCTCTATTATCCATAGTATTTCTGCCAAATAGCAGCTTTGTTAATATAGCTTTATGTGTAAGGCTCTGACCATAGAAGGACACTTCATCTGTACACTTGGAGCATAGCTCTTAACCAAGCAGGAATACATCTCAACATAACCAGGGACTAATTCAGGAAATAATCAGTGACGATCAGGGTCACATTTTCTCTGTTACTGCTATTAATGTGTGTCAGTGACAGTATACAGGAATGAGAAATATACAATTCCCAAAGTTAAGGTACTCTATACCTCTAGTTAGTGTCAGTATTTATTAAGTGTAATTTACCATCTTTCTAGTGTTATTAGGAGGGAGGGAGAATGGTAGATATACACTTTGAGGCAACATCAGGGACATCCCCGAATATCTGAGACATTTGTGAGGTAAGATTTTGTATGTAACAATGCATTCTGTTTAGGCATTTCCTGTCCTCCTACCTAATCTATACGTTGATGTATGTGATGAACAAGAAGTCTGATGTATTTGTCTATTGAGAAGCCATGTCTTCTAATAAAATGTCCCAGACTCTGAGCTATGAAATGTTACAGCTGTGTTTTTTGTTGTGACTAGTGTGTTGACAAACAGTCAGGCTTGCATGTTTTGTTTTACAGATGGACAGCATATAGGGAACGCTGGACTGTAGTTTAACCATCTTATAATGTGGAAGCCTTGTACAGTCATACCCTTGAGTTGTTTAACTGTAGTTGCAGTTACTCCATGCAATCATAGCCAAGATGGACTAGCTAAGCAGGTAAGCATCAAGGTTATATTGTGAACATAGCTGAGAGTTGCAAGTTTGAATCTCAGGTTTTCCAAACAGTGTTCAGTAGTCTTCCAATGTCTAATTTATTGCATGTGACTTAGCAGTAAATGAATATGCAAACTCTGGAATGTTATTCAATGCAAAAGGTAGAGAACATGTGCTACTTACTATTGTTCACTGTTATTCTACGCATACCTAGTCTTTTCCATTCATATATGCTTCGTACCTTTTGCAGGTGACAAGGACAGGACAAGGAATCATACACTGTGCATTGAGCTGATGTTTAGGCTGGAGGAGAGTGGAGGGACAGAGGTATCCGTAAGACATTTCCAAGTTATTTTACCTGGAATAGATGATAACATTATTGGAGGAGGGGGTTGGTTTACACCTCCATGCATGCTACTATTAATGCAAGGCTACCCAGCATGCATCTGCAAGGCTACTACAATAGTTATGATTTCCCTGTGCTGACCAATATATATTTCATTAAAAAAGTTTGCATTTGAGTTAGGAGCAGGCCATGTTTGCTAAGGGTAAAGTTTTTCATTGTAAATCACAACCTCGATGACAGATAGTTCCATGTAACTGTCACAGTGCTATTGCCTATAATATTTTCCATACAAGTTAATTGTGTTTTACTGCTCTTGGTAATATATTTGAAGGTCCAGCTGTGGTGCTCAGTGAATGTTAACAGACTGAATGGGTATCTGCTGTGTCTGGATTTGAACTATTGTTGGTAGACATGGGGGAAATTTAATAAAGCCTACACTTTTTTTCCATGTAGGCATCGCACCATGCTGCTAACATGGCTGCAAACATTTTTAGATTCAGTAAGCACTGTTGATTGGCACACAGAAGCGTACCAAAATGGAAACTTCTGTGGCACGCAAATCACCTCATAAGCAGGTGGATCTCATGCAAATGCGGCAGGTAGAGCAATCCAGCAAGCAGATAGGCAGCTCTGCAGACCCCTTGTCAGTGTCCGTAGTGTACACAGAAAAATTCCATTTACAGGAAAATAGACAGACAAAAGGGGCTGTAAAAATATAGAGAGATGGACAGAAATGGCATACCATGTACAGATATGAGTAAAACTGTCCTCTGTGTGTCTGACAATTTAAAGGAAATAAGTTAAATTAAATATACTTTTTTAATAATCTGAGCATATTTGCACATCGTGCCACAGTGAACAAACATGCTTTATTACAAAAAAAATTGGAAAAAACAAAATTAATATTATTTGACAGAAATGTATTACATGACCCTGCATGGAGTATCTACAATGGTGCATTGGTGCTGTTGCTAACAAGGTAGGGCTTTGAAGCTTGTAGTTTCCAGGCTGTGAGCATGGATTCTTATGCAAATGAGGTGGAGTTACTGAATAGAACAAAAGGGTAATCGTGTCCACATATCCCCTTCATGTAGGCCAAAAACCATGTTGGTCTTAACAGAGAAGGTAGCTGACATCAGGGGAGGGTGTATCCAATGACTTCTAAGCTTATTTCAGCCTGTTTGCACTGTGCGCCACTGTGCTCAGTGTATCCTTGCAGGGGAGTGTGTGCACTCACTTCTAAGCTTTGCTTAGCAAAGCAGTGCATGTTTCAGTGTGTTTGCATGGTGCGCCGCCATTCTAAGCATGGAAGTGGGGGGTGTACACTGACTGCTAAGCTTTGTTTACCTATGGGGCATGCATTTGCACACCGCACTGCAGTGTTGATTGTATCTAAAAGCCAGTGACATATTAATTAGTTTTGACCCCTGTTTAACTTAAACTAGGGGCATTAAATTATGTTAACGGTGGAATGTATCATAGGTAGCCAATCACAGAGTCAGCACCTACAGCAGAGCACTATAAAGTATGAATACACCCTACAATCTCATTCCTCCCATATGCTACACCATTGGAGTAGAGACTTGGGAATTTTAACTGATAGAATGCTAGGGGCTGCTGCAGGTCTGCTACATCTGTATGCACTAGATGCTAAAGTCAGTGCTGCTGCTGGCCTAGACAGAGAAGGAGAAGAGTGTTCAGGCCCAGGGTAACCTTCCAGGAGCTACATAAGCTGGAGATTGTAGAGTGGTACAGGGTAGACAGGGATATACTACAAGAACTCGCTGAGCTCTGCAGCCCTCAACTCAGACCCAGAGCCAACAGAGGGGAACCCATCCCAGTGGAAACAAAGGTATGTGTAGCCCTTAGGATACTAGCTACAGGTACTTTCCAAAGACCAACTGGGGAAATGATGGGGGTCTCACAAGCATCAGCATCCAGGGTATTCCACCAGTTCCTGGATGCCATGCTACCACATGCCAGTGAGCACATTTCTTTTCCCCTCAATGCTGAGGCGAGGGCCAGCAATATGCAACACTTCTACAATGTAGCACATTACCCTGAGGTACTGGGTGCCATAGATTGCACTCATGTACACATCAAATCACCACCCAGTGAGGAGGGTAGAATCTATGTCAACCGCAAGGAGTCCCACTCCATCAACTGCCAGGTCATGCGCAATGCCCAGGGGATTATCATGAATGTGTGTGCTGGCAACCCTGGCAGTTATCATGACTTCCATATCTGGCATGCATCACAGCTGTACCAGATGTTTGCTAGGGGGGACATCCCACATGGCCATTTACTGGGGGATGCTGGCTACGCACTGGAACCATGGATGATGACACCCAACAGAAATGCACACACACCCATGGAAGAATGCCATAATGAGGTACAAGCACAAACTAGGAACATCATAGAGCATGCTTTTGGGCTTCTGAAGTCATGGTTTTGGTGCCTCAATATATCTGGTGGAGCCCTGCGGTACTCTCCAGCCACATGTGCACACATGTGCACAGTGTGTGCCATGCTACACAATATGATCCTGCAGAAACAGCAGCAGCAAGATCAGAAAAGGGAAGGGATACACAGCCCCCCACCAGTGCCTAGGTCACCACAGCCACAGTCACAGTAGGACACGGAGGAGGAAACCCCTGATGATGTCCCTGTAGACAGATGTAGGTGTGCCCAGTACACCCTGGCTTTGGCTAAGAGACAATGCATAGCACAATCACTGACAACCTAGGGCCCTAGGGACTGACACTTTACTCCTACTCACATTCATATAGTAAAATTGTTGATGCCAGACAACCCACACAACCTGTACCTTTCCATGTATTGGCTGTGTACTGCTAGCATCACACAGAGTCAGCCCAGAGTTACAGTACTGTCAACTCTTGCACTCGCAAGATAAGTCTCTAACCTACACACTACTTGTAAGGATTACTATAATATGATATCCTATGTATGGATTTGCTGCATTATGCAAGGAAATACAGTGAATTATGTAGACAGAAGTAACATCTACATGGAACTACAGATACCCAGTCCAATACTATGTGTTCCCTAATAATCACTAGGCCTCTTGGTTGGAATATTCACTACATCAGTCAAGGGAGATGTTAAACAGTGGGGTCACATGATATTTGGACTACTGTCTATCCCAGCAGATCATGCTGTGTTTGTTCCCCCACCCCCAACACAGCAGTGTTCCCATTTAATTGCTTTAACAGTAAGTCAGCAATGCTATTTCAGCAGACCAGGCAATCTCAGGGCTGAAACATAGCCCATAGAGAACAATATCCAGATCTACTTGGATGCTGGCAGTTAGTGAATGTCAGCTGCTTCTTTCGTTACATGGAGCTTATGCTTGCCTTCTTTAATCCAATTGAACAGCGACTAAGCAAGGAAGCAGAAGTTATCTACCAGGATCTCATTACAAGTATCGAAGTAAATGAACATTCTCGTCTTTTACAAGAAACATTAGACTGCATTACAGCTTTTAAACAGAGGTTAATAGAAACAAAGAAAAGGAAACTTCATAGAGACATAAATGATTTTAAATGTGCAAATGTTTTTACTTGGCCAACCAAAAGAACCGTAACCAAAGTAATCACCCACAACAAGAACCAATCGATGTACAACTTCTAACTACCGAGGATACGCCTACTGAACCCATGCAGCAGGAAATGCAACGGCCAATAACCTTAGTAGATGCCAACAATGTTGTTGCTTTGGATCCCTTGGATTTTACAGTTCTGGCAACAGACCCCCTCCCCATGTCAGAACATTGACAGAAAACGAACACAAATGACAAAAGGAAGAAGAAAAATAGACCCATAACAAGGAGCCAAATGAAGTTCCAACACACAACATATCAACGGTAATAAATTTATCATCTTACACTTTAAATTCAGATGAACTGACAGTTTTATCTAAAGGGTTAACATTTGTACCGTCCAGTCAAATGGATATTGCTCAGATGTTTCTAGAACTTAAATATTTTACGCATTCTCTTAACCTTAAGATTCTGTTCAAAGAGAACAATGCTCCACTGAATGTACCCAAATGTTCAAGTTCCTTTATACTACCTAACAATCCACTTGTTTTGGCCTTTGAAAAATCAGTGGAAAACGAACTATATAAACATTTTTACAGTGACAAGCACAGTAAATACTTTAACTTGACTGCATCAGAGATACAGGCAGTCAAGAATCTTACTACAAATTCAGACACAGTCATAAAACCAGCAGACAAAGGTGGGGGAACTGTGATTATGGACTTTGACTACTATAACAATCAAATGCTCTCTATGCTAGCCACCTCAGATTATGAGCAAATACACAAACAACTGGTAAATCAGATAATTAAGCAGATTTCCTTAAGACTAGAAAATATCCTCAAGGGCAACCTCATTGGAGAAGAATTATACCAGTACTTTAGAACTGATAGTCCTGTTGTACCTGTAATCTATGGCATACCTAAAATCCATAAATCCTTTGTATCTCCCCCACTTAGACCAACAGAGTCAGCAAGAGGATGGTCGACAGAGCCCTTATCAAGCTACCTTGATAACCAACTTAAGAAATATTTACATGTAACAGGTACTATTATCAAGGATACAACTGATTTCATTTCTCATCTATCAGAATGGCTTATGTTACACCCAGCAAACAACTGTTTTCTTGTTACATTAGATGTAGACTCATTGTTTACAGTTATTCCCAATGAGATAGGAATTCAATTTGTTAAACAACATTTACTTGAATTCTTTAATTATACACAGTGGTACATTAATGTTATTTTTGAATTGTTAGACATTATACTTACCAATAACATATTTTTATATCAAAAGAAGTTTTACAAATAGGCAAGAGGTGTGGTGATGGGTACCCTAGTTACCAACATCTATGCCAACACTGTAATGTACCAGTGGGAGAAACAACATATAGTCAGTGAAAATAATCCCTATCTCAGAAATGTGAAATTTTATAAAAGATTTGTGGATGACCTTTTCTTGTTATGGGAAGGTACACTAGAATAATTCAGGAAATTTGAGTCATACATCTCTATAACCACTGATATCTTAAAGTTTAAATGTGAAGTATCCTTTCATACAATTAATTTTTTTGACATAACCCTTAAAAAACTTCATACTGGTCAGACAGAAAACCATCCAGGAAAAATACATATCTACATAGAACCAGCTTACACCCATCACATATCTAGCCAAACATTGTTAAAATCAACTTCTTAGGATAACTAAATTAAATACAAATGATTCACTAATGGAACAGTAACTTGAAAGGATTGCTTTAGAATTCATACAGAGAGGTTATAGTCAACAATTTAAAACAATTAAACAAGACATTATAAACAAGAGATCCACAGAACATACACCTCTGCTAACCACCAACAGAGGCGTATGATCCTCCACCAGTCATAATCATATCAAACTAAGATACACTCTTATACATGATAGAAATACACCAGTCATAAAGAACACTATTAAAAATACTGGTCTATAATAGCTGAGATAACTGAGCTAAGGAATATCGTATCAGATGCACCAAGTTTTAGTTATAGAACAGCTACTAATTTAAAGAACATTCTTTGTTATAAATAGCAACCAAAAATACATCTTACTTTTACACTAATAAGCATGTAATGTACAGATGTAATGATTGCACTTTCTGCAAGTACATTAATGCTGACAAGTTTGTTAGACAACACAACCAGTCAAAGATTTAGCTTTTGAACTAAGAGCATTTGGTAATTGCAACACACAACACTTAATATGCATAGCAAACTGCTGTAAGTGTGAAGCATACTACATAGGCAAGACAAATAGAAAATTAAAAGAGAGAATAGGTCAACACATGTCAGACATAAGGAGGAGTGTTCCAACAAATGCCTTATATAAACATATTCTTAATACAGATCTAATTCATACTTTTAAACTTACTATTTTGCAAGTTATTTGTGCACCGCTTAGAGGGGGTGACATAAAATTACACACAGAGAAGATATAACTGCAATGGATTTTTAGATTTAAGGCATATATACCCCCCGGCTTGAGTGACATTGTTACCATAAAGCCTTATTTGAAGTACTTACATATTCAAATGCACTGAACTTTTTGTATTTGTCTGTACCCTATATGTTTAAAAAATTTGAAAAATCAAAAATTTTACAAGTACCTTTATTATTTATTGCATTTCTTACTGTTATTGTCATGTACCATTTTTATACATACAATTTTACAAGTATTTTTCTTATTTTTATCATATCATGTGACTACAATTTTAACATGACTAGCTCATGTGACTGCACCTTGATTATATAAGCTAAGCACAATGTGTTGCTCAGTTTCTTTGCCTGATGAAGCCTATCTGGGTGAAAGTGTCTTCTACACTTGCAAGTTTTAAGTACGTTGTGGATTTGAAACTTGTAGAATAAGAACTTCTAACTAAATTTTGGATTTTAAACTCTTGGAATAAACAACTATTACTTTTAAAAAAGCAACTCTTCAAGTAAGTTGTGGACTTTTAATTTTTTGAATTAACTACTGTTTATCCCTGCTCATGGTTCCAGTTACTTTTTTTTATTTTGCTAGTCTTCCCTTATTAGTAATGGACTTGTCACTGCAGTAATACTGTTGTTTTATTTTTGACTAGGAAAGTTAGCATGGGTGATGGTGTTGATGCTTCCAATCTGGAACCAGGCACATCTCTGCATGTGAGATATTATTATGTTGGTGTTTTCATAGACTGTCAGTCTGTATGTGGTGTAACATTATGAACCTCAGTCACATATTAAGTACAGCAGACAACTGGGGAATGTTGTCAATATTTTGAGTGACGTGTAGTACTGTAGAAACAGAGACAAATGTCAATGTCTGTAACATACCTCTCAACCTCTTAGTGCAAGAAATCTGCTCAAAGCCTGACAAAATTGGGGGACAAAGGCACACAAATAAGGGCATATGTTAAATACTGCTCTCATAAACTTAAACAGTTGCTAACATAACAGGGTTTGTTTCTACAGATATTTTTCTGAAGGATTTGAAGTCAGACACTCAAATGTATTGTACTATTTAGTGACTTCAATCCTAAGTTCATCCAAGTGATTTCAGAGGTATAGTCTGTAACACACAAAATCCTGGACTGGAGTACAGGTAGGTGTGGCCTGGAGTCACTTTATAAGTACTGACACTCACACTGGGCATACCCAAACACTTAGTTAAAATGAGCACAATTCTGTTGCCCCATCAACAGACTGACCTGTTATGTATAGAAATATCTATACATACAGACATATACATATCCATCTGTCACTATCTCTGTCTCACATACATAGTATATCTATTTTATGTAGTGTCAAATAGATATATACCAATATATATAGCCATATATCACAATGATACATAGAGTCTCCCCATATATCTACATAACACACACACACACACACACACACACACACACACACACATATATATATATATATATATATATATATATATATACATCATACACACACAGAGCTACATTTACATATACATCCCTGTTAATCACATAAATATGTGTGTGGATGTCTGTATTGTCCTACATACCCTAATAATAGTGAGTACATCTACACTATCACACATCCATACTGTTGCTCAAAGGATCCAAACGAAGGAAGCAACAGTACGTAATCCAATTACCTACAGACCCCGGTGCCTGCTGGATGTCACCACATAGAGAGATGCAGGTGAGCAGATGTTTTAACGTATAATGTTGTCAATGCACGTATGAACAGGGCACATTGTTCCTGCCCACAGGTTTGCCTATCTGACTGCAAGCAGCCACATATGGCCATACTGGTAAATATACACACATAGCTAGGTTACTAACAGTTATCCCACTGGTAGGATACTAGATGCAGATAATAGTATAAAGGAATATCACTCTGCAGACCACAGATGCTGTTCAACACAAGCATAATGTGTGTAATGCACAAGTACTGTGCCTACAATCACATATATAACAAACTCAACCTGTGACGCATGCAATAAGTACTGTGATCTATAGTGAATAAGACTAGATAGGTAGGGGTTCTAATCTCACTTCAGGTTACTTCTATGCATCTGTGTGTGTGTGTGTGTGTGTGTGTGTGTGTGTGTGTGTGTGTGTGTGTGTGTGTGTGTGTGTGTGTGTGTGTGTGAGGGTGTTTGTGTGTGTGGGTGCATGTGTGGGTGCATGTGTGTGTGCATTATCCTGCAGAACAACTGCCATGCCTTAATGGACTATCCACTTGCAATAGTTATGCACAATTTGCCCCTATAACTTGCTGCTGGCTTCCATAACACCTGATGATGTCATCCACCTTAAGACCAGACCAGATGACAGTTTAGTATCCAGACTTAAGACATGGCATGTGTGATAAATACTGTGATGTATAGTGTGTAAGACTAGATAGGTAGGGGTTCTATTCTTATTCCAAGCTACTTGGTGTGTGTTTGTCCTCTTGTAAAACAACTGCCATGCCCTTGTGCACTATCCACCTGCAATGGTTATGCATTTTTTGGCTCTGTAAATTGTTGTTGGCTTCTAAACTGCCTTCTTCTACAAGGTCTGATGATGTTATCCACCTTAAGACTACCAGCTGACAGTATAGTATTGAGACTTAAGCCATGACACATGCAATAAATATTGTGTAAGACTAGAGAGGTAGGAATTCTAATCTCACTTCAGGCTATTTGGTGAGTGTCCTGATGTCATAAATGTGATCATCTTGGTAATGCAGAAATAGGTAGGGTTTTGCAGTATTTTATTTGTAGCATGTGATGTGGCCCCCCAAAGGACTGCCACAACAAGATCTGCTGATGTTATCAAGCATAATATGTCCTGAACTGATAGTACTAGCAGATATGAGGTGTGTTGCCTGCATCATGTACTGTGATCTGTAGTGTGTACCATTACATAGGTAAGTGTTTTCATCTACATACAGCCAACTTGCACTGTGTGTGTGTGTGTGTGTGTGTGTGTGTGTGTGTGTGTGTGTGTGTGTGTGTGTGTGTGTGTGTGTGTGTGTGTGTGTGTGTGTGTGTGTGTGTGTGTGTGTGTGCCTTGCCATGTCCTGTACACAGTGATTGGAAGTGGTGCTAGCCTCAATGCAGTCATGGTTGTGTGTGAGCCTTTTACTACATTTTATATCATGTTATGGAACCATAGGGTGTTTGAACTTCACTGGCACAATGGCCTTACAGCCCTCACAATCATAGACATCTTTATACCTGTAGTTACAGGATCAGCACATATTGATCCAGTCCAAGAGAGACACAGCCAGACACCCTGTGTTGAGATAATGGTCGCCCAGCCAATCATACAGATGCCATGAGGTCAGGTGCATTGAGGTGCTCTGTGTGCTATTAGGCAGGGTTCTGTTTCAAGGGTGTATTGAAGTCTGCTAGACAAATCTCTCTCAGAAGCATGTAGTACCAATCTCACACATGAGGTTAATGTCCTTACAGCGGGTTATCCATCTACTATGCCTCCTACATATTAATTCACTATTTACTATGATTCCAAATGATTATGGCATTGAAGCCATACGGAACTTTCTGCATAGTAGTACTGACATGATGGGAAGAATGCTAGAGAATATGTGTAGTTTAATAGAAATTGTTCTTACCAAGAATATTTTTCTGTTTAATGGTCAACCTTTTTTTCAAATAGCAGGTGTGGCCATGGATACTCAATTGGCTAACACATATGCTAATATTGTATTAAATGAATGGGAAAGTGAATACATTACCAGTTCTGCTAACCCATTTAGAGACAATGTATTATTTTATCAGCATTTTTGTGGATGACTGTTTTATGATATGAAAAGGAAATGAGCAAATGCTATCTGATTTCATGGAATATCTGAACAATACTACATCTTTTTTGAAATTTAAGATGAATTTTTCATATAATAGTATAGCATATTTAGATGTATATCTGTATAAAAAATTTAATACATTGAAAACTTCTGTGTTTGAAAAGGACATACAAGCAAATAAATACACACATAGTAGCATGCATGCCAGGCATATCTATCATGGAATTATTAAAAGTAAAATGATGAGAGTTAGCAGGCTTATATATGACTAGAAAAGTGGAAAATGTAATTCGAAAAAATTGGTGAATTTTAATGTCCATGCCTGAATTAGTTACTTTGTTGGGAGCTAAGCCTAGGTTTACTTATAGGAATAGTATAAATTATGGTATAAAGATTTTGATATTAATCTTGTCATTCTGACATATAATAGATATGACAAGTTATCTTGCCATAACTGTTCTTGTTGTAGGAATATTTGTGATTTGAAGTATTTTTGCCATCCGGTAACAAAGAAAAAATATGAGATTAGATGTCAGGCGACATGTAATACTATGTATATAGTATATATAGGAACATGTGTGCACTGTGAATGTTTTTATGTAGGAAAAAGCTCAAGCTGCTGAAAGACCATATAACGGAACATAAATCTGAGATCAGAAGGAATTTGTTACTAAATACCTTCTGAGATCAGAAGGAATTTAGTAACAAATGCTTCAGCTAAACACACTAAGGATAGGAGTCAGATGCATGAATTTAAATTTAAAGTATTAGTTTATGAATAAAAATTTGAGAGGTGAGGACATTAATAATAAACTTGAAATAGCTGAATATAAATGGATAACCATATTAGAGACTGATGTATATGTATATATATATATATATATATATATATATATATATATATATATATATATATATATATGTTATTAATTATTTGTTACTTAAAGTATTTATATATGTGCTTTTTATTATCTAAAGTTGAATTGGAGAGTTTTTGTCTTAACTGATTATTTGTTTCTATTGGTAGGCTATGTCATGTGTTTTATTTTGTTAGGGTATATAATACCTGATTTTTAAATTGCATAATGAATACTGATGAAGGGTGTTTCCCTGAAAGCTTTGTTCTATGTGTAATAAAGCAAGCATTTCTACTATTTGGATTTTGTTTTTGTTTTGATATCTACTTTTGTCACTTACCATGTCTACACAAAATCACAACACTATCTTCTTCTTGAAGCTGAGGAGGTAGTGTCTCCATGTAAGGGGGACACCCTCATTCCAACTGTCACACAGCACTGTCCACCTGCTATTGTACAGCCTGCTAATGACAGTTGTCCACCAGTCAGGTTTGTTGAGCCATGATGAGCCTGTGTCCCTCCTGTCATGTATAGCTGAGTTCATGCCATTGTAATGCTGTTGACATAATGTATGGGTATAGAGCTCTGCATACTTGCTTGTCCCATGTTAAGGGGAGGTGCAGTCACACTATGTCAACCATCCCACAAGAGGTAATAAATGGCTGTCTTGACATATATGTCAGGACTGTCTGCAAGGGGGGGGTATGTGCTAGTAGTTCTAAGGAGACTAATCTGTGGCCAGATCCCACCAGGGAGGACCTCACATGGGAGGGGGGCTGGGGGATTGTACTGGTCATCCATATTGGTAAACACATGATGGACTATGTTGGTTCCCCATGTTTGGATGTCACGGCACTGCTGCAGGCATTGTAGGTATGGACCTGGACCATCCTTTGGGCAAGTGAGTTGCAGCATGACTAAGCAACATAGTGTGTACATATTACACTTCCCTAACGTGTTTGTCTATGCTCTGTACAGACACCTTGCATGACTCTCTTCCTGCAATATGCTGGAAGTAACTGCAACACTTACTTGCACAGGGGACAACTAGCATGTAGTGCCAAGCGGTGTCCCCAGATCTCTCAGTCATGTCACCTGAAATGCCATGATAAGAGTTAGCATGGATATGAGCACTGACACTGTCATACATATAGTGACACTGGATCAAACACTGTTCCTTTTACTCAAGGCCAGATCATGCCTACTGACTGTAACCAGCAGAGCCCATTGACTGTTACACTATGCAATGGATGTCAGACATATGTCTCACTCCACCAACCATGGCCTGACAAGGTGTTTGACAATATTAGGCCAGCACACCATGCTGGAAACTGTGCACATCATGTACAGAGTGTTATATCAGCTGTTGGATAGGCCAGTGTCTGACACTCATACTCTGGGAAGATAGCAGTGGGAGACCTGCACTGCAATGATGCCAGTCACCAGTGGGGTTCACCATCTGCCATTATTGGCATACCCTGTCTACCTATTCCCTCTCTGCAGTCACAGCCACTGTCAATGACCTTTGATTGAATACATTAGCAGGTGATTGCATACTGGAGCTCTCACAGACTCCCACACATAACCAATGGTTATCCAGGATGGCCTAAGACACAGTTAGTTGTATTTTGAGCCACTGACAAAGACTAACTGCCAATGACTGTACAATACTATCCTGTGGAAAATCATCCACCCCTGCAAAATATTGTAGTGTCTGCACACCAGACACAATTGAGCCATTACACATGAATTTATGGACACAAAGAGTAATGTAGCCTTTGACTCTCACTGGTCAGTAAGATGTGGGGATGCATTCACTGTTGTACAACCTACACTGACAGGATTTGGATGTAAATCCCAGACTGTCACTGTTATACTGAATGTGGCAGTCATCGCAGCTATCATTGGGTTCAATGGCACCCTTGCAATGTCACTACAAAGGCATATCATACAACTGTAGCAGCCACACAGGTTCCATGGTACACCACTACATAGTGTAAATAACATGTCCTATGGAATCTGTGTCATGTCATGACCGTGCATGTATAGTCTGTCTCCTAAATGCTTTGGAGGGGATGTGTATGGCTCCATATAGGGAGGTGTCAGATCCCACTGTGTACCTCCCACATATCCATGACAGGACTAACACATTTCTCACCTGTTCTACACACCTACAACATCACTGTGATATACATAGTACATGCTGGAGAGACAGGTATGTAACACAGGCAGTATGCCATACATGAAATAGGTTCCTATGCATGTGAAGCATACATCTGCTGTGACATAGCATGTGCAGGTTACACAATGGGATGCAGAACATGACAATCATAACGGGTGTTGAGGAACTGTCTGTACCAGACACTGAATATTTGTAGATGGGTCATCTCTGTCACCACAGCTTGTAGATGAGTGAGTTCACAAAACCGTGGTAACTCTTATCAAGGGTACCAGACCTGTTCACAGATTAGGGATGCATGCAGTGGCAGCTCATGATATCGGACTGCAGCCCCCCAGCTGTGAACCACAATGGTACAGTCCTTGAGTCTTAAATCCTCGGCTCCATACAAAGTGAATACGGACTGCTGTCTTATAATCCGGACAGGAAGAAGGAAGCAGACAGCTTTATCCCCAGACGTCAAGGGGATTGGACTGCAGTCAGCAGTCTTGGAACATTTGAATGAGATGAAAAAACGGAAGTGTGCATTCCGGCGCAAATGCTGGGTTGCAAGAGAAGCCACTCTACTGAACCGGTTGCATGCAAGCTATGGGGATACAATGGGTTGCAGGAGAAGCTACTCTAAAGCTATGTAGATTTAGGTATGAGAACAGGTTGCAGGAGAAAGCTATCAGGTATGAGAATGGTTGCTTACTCAAGCTGCATGGAAGGGAGGGTGTTTGTGAGAATGGGTTGCAGGAGAAAACTCAATGGATTGATTACTCAAGCTGTAGGAAGGGTGTGTGTGTGTGTGTGTGTGTGTGTGTGTGTGTGTGTGTGTGTGTGTGTGTGTGTGTGTGTGTGTGTGTGTGTGTGTGTGTAAATGTAAAATGCCCCAGTTGGTGCATACTGGTGACAAGAGAAAACTCAGGATATCTGCTGGTGGGCTTGAACCCTGTACCTTGGGTGAGGTTCCTATTACGTTATCGAAAGATAACATAATCGAATGGCCAAAACATTGAAATGGCCACATTTTGAAGTTTGAATTGTGGGATCGCAGTACAGTGAAGATTGGGATATTTGCCCTTTCTTCACTGTAGTGTGATCTCGAAGTTGGAATATATATTTAGCGGGGGGTGTGGGGGGCTCAGCCCCCCCACAATAAAAGTTTTGAAATATGACCGTTTCGATGTTTCGGCCGTTCGATTATGTTATCTTTTGATAACGTAATATGAACCCCCTTGGGTGCAAGTAACAAGAGCCTGAATTCCCTACCCCACCACTATTTGTGAAATGTTTGCAGATTTTTGCCTCATATTTTGTTCTGTTCTGTTCCGCGTAAAAATCTGTGGTTTCTGAGTTTTTAATTCTTTAAATAGTTGATGGTGCAGGAGTAGAATTGTTGCCTCAGAGCTAGCGGTTCTCTGGTTTGATTCTTGGCTGGGGTGTCTTCTGTGTGGAGCCTGCATGTGTTCCCTGTATTTCTGTGGGTTTGCTCTGGTGGCCTCCCATATTACAAAGACATGAGTCTGCAGTATTTCTCTCTGGGCCTCTGCTGAAAATTGGCTTTTCTTCCAAGTCAGACTTTTCTGGTTAACAAATGTTAAATAAGTAAAATTGACAGGCATTTGAATTTCAGACTTCATATTCTTCAGAAAGAACATAGTAACACAAAATCTTTTATTCCACCAAATTTCTAAGTTTATAAGATGAATATTTGAAGTTTGTCCTTATTTTTGGGACTGTATTCCCCCATTATTGGCTTCGTCCAAGTTTTTTGAGCTAAGGTTGAGAGCTATGGTGAAAACTGAATTCACTTAATATGTTTAAGGGCTGTATTTCCCCATTACTGGCTTTGTCCAGGTGTTTTGTGCTAAGAGATTGACAACTATGGTGAGAACTGAATTCATTAAATGGTAGCCATTTAAATTTCAGTCTTCTTCTCTTTCACAAAATGCTGATCTGGCATAGTGGTATATTGCTTTGACTGTTTTGCACAGGGTCCTGGGTTCAAGGATTGGTAGTGAAATGCATGGTGGTAATACAGCATTTTATTCTAGCAACTTTCCAAGATTATACAAGCAATGTTTAAAATGTGTCCCTGTTTTTGGGCTTTTGTCCCACCCCAATATGTTTTGGCTTTTTCCAGATTTCTTGTGCTGCAAAGTTAAGAGATACAGCTGAGTGTCGAGTAGATTTTACAAGGAGCTGAGAGCTGCAGGGGAAGAGAGGTTTAGTGCTGCTTATGCTGAGACTGCTTGCATTGTTAACACAACAGGTAGTGTACTTGCTTTTGATGCAGAAGGCTGTGGGTTCTATTCCCACAGTATGTAGATGTATTGATAATATTGTACTGTGTTGTAAATGGGATGAATGCTGCCGTCTTGGGAATGTCCTCTTTGGCAAAGATACCTAGTAACTATGAACCCATCCGTTATTTGCCATCCATTCCCTACTGCAATATTACTAGCTTATCATTTTTTAATGTAATATAGGTAATTTATTCCTCAAGGGCAACAGACACTTTATTTGTAGATAAAACAATGAAATATAAAGTTGTTTGCTAGCAGCAACCTCATCATTAATTACAGATCATTTTAATATGGAATTATTTAGATGACTTTTACTTCTGCAGAGATTATGCATATTTACTGATACTGGTGAATTGTAGAAGTTTGAGTAGACTTTTATGATGGAAATGTTCTCAGTTGGGCAGTTTTGTCATTATTGGTGCATGCATTTTGTTTCACTGTTTACTAGAAAAATGTTCAAAACAATAAATTTAAAACACTCTTTAACAACTGTACTGTATTATACAAGGAATATAATTTTAGGAAATCTGGAAGGTGCATCACAGAACACCTGTATGTTTTGTGTGCAAGGGGCCTATCATTTGAAAATAGCCCAAAGTTAATCTTTATCTGCCACTAGCCAAATGTATTTTCTTTGAATGTGGGTTTCAATACTGTTTCAATGAATGTGAGTTTCAAGGGCAGAGAAGTTTTAATGTATGTCTGTTTTCATTGTGACACTGCATTGCTTTGTTTAGCAGATGTCTTAGTGTTTGCGCTGTAAAATGCAAAATAAAACTTTCAAATGAAGTCCAAATCATCAAAGAAGTAAAGCAGTATGCACATTACAGTTTATGGTAAATGGGGTGAAATAGCCAAGTAATGGTTCATTGGAATGGCTGCAGGGGGGAGGCTCCATTTGAGCATGATTTTGTGGGGGGAAGCGTGGAAAACTCAAAGACAGCAATGGCTGAACTATACCTCTCAACTGTCCAGATTTTCACAGAATGAATAGATTTTTGCTTCTTATTTTTGGTTTGTTCCTCCTAAAATTTGTGGTTTTCTGGCAAATCATTTAGGAATTAAGTCACTAAATAGTGACAGACACTGAGTTTCAGACTTCATAACCTTCAGATAAATGCATGCTAAAGCAAGACCTGTTATTCTATCAACTGTCTCAGTTTATACAAGAGCAAGTTTTAGTACTGTTTATATGTTCCCTCAATATATTTGGCCTTATCCAGATTTCCTGCATTAACAGCTTGAAAGGTACGTGCAAATAAATTGCTTTATAGAATTAGGCATATGCAAACCTCTGAAATGTCCTCAATTTTGACTTAAAATGTTGCTCTTCTCCTAATAATCCCTCCGCAAAATGGCAATTTTGGAAGAAAAAGTGGAGGGTTTACAATTAATAAATAATTGTAATAATCAGAGTTATAGATTCCTTTTATTTCAGAAATGCATGTAGATTCTTTTATCAGCTGCTCAAGTTAGCAGTACTAATATTAAAAAGGTGTCCCTTCTTTGACAGGTTCCCAGCTGTATTGTGTGGCTATTTTATATTTTTGCATCACATTTTTGGTCCATTTTTCATAAAATTTAGTTGTTTTGGCAAATTAGTGGCAAATCATCAAAGACTGAAGTTAGAAAATAATAACAGACATTTGAGTTTTAGATTTCATACCCTTCAGAAAATTCATACTAATACAAGACCTACTTATTATCTTTCTAAGTTTCTAAGAGAAATATTTAAAAATTCTCCTTATTTTTGGGCCTTTGTCCCACTTCTATGTATGGCTTTGTCCATATTTCTTGCTCTGAGGTTGAGAGGTATGACAAATGTGTCAGGGCCATCACAGTCAGCCAGAGACATTTCAAATTGTGACATACTTGTTGCACCTCGCTCCACCATGTAGTGACTCTGGATGTGTCGAAGCAAGGCAAGGAGTAGTTATGCAGTGTAAATGTGCAGAGTATCCCCCCCCCATCCAAGGTAGACACAAGTACTAGAGTGGCTTTTCATCTGTCCTTGATTTTTGCAGAATGGTCTGGTTTCTGTCATATTTTTTGTACTGTTGATTTATGCTTATTACTCAAAGTGCCTGTTGCTCTGTGTTTAAATAGCAATATTTTAATGACCATCAGGTAAGCTTGGCTGAGATCGTAAGATGCAAGTAAGCTTTAATAAGCATACTGTTAAAGAATTTCCAACATTGAAAGCCTTTCTGTTGTTGCCATGCAGGGAATACTTAACTAGATAATGTATAAGCCTTGGGTATTGAAATGCATATGACAGTATTTGTAATAAAGGACAGGATTACATTATTTTAAGAAGCTCATTAAATTTTTTGGAGGCTTGCAGTCATCTTTGCAGGCTTTACCTGTAAACTAAACAGAATACCAATCTATCATGAGTGCTCCATAACCTGTGCAATAATCCTTTAAACAATGTATCTTGAGTTTGTTTCTTGTTTGCTTTTCATTTTTACTTTGATCATGTTTTCCCCATGAAACAAGTAGATAGCTGTTGTCAGGCAGCAGGTCATTTTTGGATAAGAAACATTTTTACAAGTGGGGGTATCACAGAGATTGTTACTTTCAGCATGTTACTTGGTACTTTAATAAAGCTGAATATAAATTATAATTAGAACTGCAGTGCAAGGAGAAGTGGTTTGAGTTGAGTGATGCTTGTTTTTCTTATACTTGATTTTGACTGGCATTCCAGTAATGTATTTAAAAAGTAATTTATTTGTTCATGCCTCACAACCGTTTTTTTTTCCATCTAGATATTAAGTAAGCTGTCATGCAGCCAATGCATTGAAATATTTTTTTCTTCTACACTTCATTTTGTCTTGACTGGACTCTCATAATGATGGTTTGGCATCCAGGGCAGCATATTTAACTAAAGTTACAGTTTTTGTGGTTTTGAGCATAGCTCCTCCCCATTCTGGTTGGCCGCACCCCTTCCCATTGACCCCACCCATTCAGCTGTCTCTTGCAGTCCCCCTTTGATTTGAAGTCACCAGCCACCACTGGATGCATGATTAAATTGAATGCTGCCATTGTCCTTGTTAGCCTGTTATACACATATGAACCTATGGAGCCATGCACTTATAGTGCTGTACCTTGCTGAAGACATATTTCTGCTTTGCTGACATGCCATCCTGTGCTGCTTTATTGCTACTGCATATCTATAGGTTACCCCAAAAGACTCCTGAAACAGAAACGTAAATAGGTCCGTGACGCACCTGTCATTGTGTAACTATACAGCCATTACACAATCATACAACATAAGTTACACAGAAGTATGTGGCGTACTTGTGACAAATGCCAGCATACAGTATCTGTCATTAACCACTACAAATGGCATGGCAAAACAACACTGCATTACACAAGTACATGTTAATTAATATAGTCACCCTATGCATCAGACAAATAGCTTCGTTTCCACGCATCGCTGGCAAGAATGACAGGGATGTGGCACAGGTATCATCACTTGCACAGGGTGTTGTGTGGGGATGCAGGAGGCCTAGGCTGACCCAAAGGGTTGACAGCATGTATGTGAGTCAGGAAGGGAAGCAGGTAAGATGGAACATGGAAAGGTGCCATGTGTGTTTGTAGGTGACCTACATTTGACAGTGGTATGTGAGTGTGTGCATGTACACAGCCAAGCTCAGTGCTTGCCCTACATGTGTGTATGTTGGACAGCTTTGGACTGTACATAGTAAAGTTGACAGTTCACCATCTCCAGCCCTGAACATGGGAACTGGCTCTGCCAGCAGTTGCACTGGCATCTCTGCACCCAAGGTCAGAAGCAGTGCTAGCTTACTTTTTAATTAAGCAATATGACACTATACTTGATAAATCAACATGTAAAAACCTAGCACACCTATCTTAATGACTATATTGAAATACACATTTCACTGCCTAATTTAATGTCCTTTCAACCTTTTGTTTTTTAAAAGACATTTTAGAGTAAATGCCTCATTTAAACCAGGAGGCTTATCTTTTCTTAACTGTCACTGCCAAAGTGTTTCTATTTGTTCAACTACACTCTTGTGATTACCCCCTCTAAGATCCTTATGTATTTGTTCCAT
Organism: Protopterus annectens; assembly: GCF_019279795.1. NCBI lineage: Eukaryota > Metazoa > Chordata > Ceratodontiformes > Protopteridae > Protopterus > Protopterus annectens. The sequence continues at coordinate 752,837,848 of NC_056735.1, read as the reverse complement.
AATGGAAAATAAAAACATTCCACCTTGTTTACACATGACATTGTGTTTAAATAAGGCATTATTCTGGCCCTTCATTTTAATAGAATATAAATGTTCCATTACAAAACAGCATCATGCTTACCAGCAGCAGGACCACTGCCTCGGCCAATACCTGATGGACTTGTGAAAAGTTGAGGGTGAGGTAATGTCAGCACAACAATGTAATACATCCATATATCTCACATTTACAGTAGCTACTGTATTACTTGCTGTATTGGTCACATTCTGAGTACAACTGAGGTAAAACGCTCCCCCAAATAACAAAGACTTGACACCCATGTAACAGTATGTAAAGCCTAACACACTGACTGCTACAGTATTACAATGTTGATCACAGTAAGCCTACTTTCATGTTCTTCTGCTGTGGAAACTGTGGCACCCACTTCTCATGAGGTATGGTGTGATGGATGACTGGGAGCTGTTGTATGTGTCTAGGTTCACCTGGAATTCCTCAGTGGCCGAGAGTGGTTGTTCCGCTGCAGACCGTCCACTGGTGACTGCATGATCCCTGGCTACTTCTGCTTCCCTTCATCATGCAACATTGATCATGTCCATTGCATAGTGTCAAACCTGCTCATATGTCCTGTCCTGATGGCCCATGCCATTCACATTATGGACAAGGTCTGCCCACAATGCAACTGTTCCCTGTTTTGCCTCCCCCACCCAGACAGTAGGATGTGATGATGTTGCCTTAGTCCTTCTGGTATAATTTCATTTTCCACATCAGAGAAAATTTCATGGCATCTAGAATACATGATTCCTGAAAGACAACACAAGGAGGACACATTACGGGATCACATATGTGGAAGTACACTATGTAGAGATACAGCAAGGACAAAATGACTGCCACTATCCACTGCTTGCTCACACATGTCACACTCCACTGTGTTCATACATACTAAGTGTGTGGATACAACTGAGATAGTAGCAATACTCATGTATTCCTGTGTGTGTATATTGACAGATACCACTGTATGATCATACACCCAATACTTGAGTCTACTGTGCTGTATCCCATATGGGCAGTCCCCCAATAATACATCATAGGAACAGTGCTACACAATTAGCAATGTGCTATTACAACCACTATAAAGGGAGAGTCCAATGAGACCAGTGCACCACAATGACAAGAGACAATGCACCCTTGATGTATTGTGCGTCCTGTGTAGGTGTAAGACAGCAGGAGATCAATGACATGTCATTATCACAGGTCTATGACAAGCTTAATGCTGTAATCCCTATTCCTCATATGTCTAGTCACCCATCTGCATCCTGTTGTACACAAAATCAGTTACATACCTGATGGAGTGCAATACACCTCTGTTGATATGTGGTGATAGTAAAGTTTTCACAAGGGCATGCTCTGTGTCAGGAAAGTCTCATAAAGACTGGTTCCCCATAGCCAGCTGCTTGCCTTTCAGACATGCTTCTCATCAGCAGGTGATTGCCTCTAAACCAATCTGTGGATCTGAAATGCTAATTGCAGCTAACACAGCTGATTTGCACTATTATCAACCAATGACATGCATGCAACCACTGTACAAATAAATAAGGCCTTCATGTAGATTAGGGCCCATTTTTGATATGTTGTGCTGGACATTAATAGGATGAGGAGACTACATCATCACAGAGGGTAGGTCTGTAGCAGAAACCTTACCATAGAGATGTGTGTGATATAGACTGCAGCTGCTGCTAGAGGTAATAGACATAGGCAGAGAGTGTGAACACTTTAGAGGACAACAACCTGAAGTAGTAACTGTGGGAGCTGTGTCAGCCTTGTTGTAGAGGGACAGCCAGAGTGAGGCTACCCCTTCCACTCCAAATACGGCATGTGTTTAAGTTAAGTATGTTAGGCAATGGTATCACTAACAGTGTACTAAACAACATGTTTGATGTGTCCTTGGGTAAGATAGGGTATAAATAAAAGAATATGTCCATGGTTTGTGCAACTACCAGGTCATGTGTTACAGTCTGGTAGTAATTTGTAGTGTGTATGAGGGCAGGCCTTGTCACAAGCAGAGACGTCCAATGTGTATGTTAGCTGTGCAGCTGTGATAATCTGTGCAGTGACTTTGGAAGGATCATGTAGTGCACTCTGATATTAATGGCCCTCATTTGCAGTACCTGCATTGACATTCTGTGTGAATGCATATTAATGTAGGATGTGACACTTTATACACACATAGTTTTGTTATAGGGCTATGTGAAGTATGTCTCTACCTGCAGGCCTGTGGCCTCCATCAGTGAAAGCAGACATGTCATTTGAAATGCATTGTGTTTGTGTAGATAAAGAGTGCATGACTCAGTCATTAATTGCTGCCTTCACAATACTGTAAATTCACTTCTACACATGCACTGCTTGCAAGGCGATTAACAGACTGAGCTACTAAGTCATTGCTACAGCAGGTGTATTTGCAAGGTATATGTGCACACATACAGGCTGTGACATACATTTTTGACATCCATCAGTAGGTGCATGGCTTTAGATGGATGTATGTGCACACCAGGGTCCCAGTTGAACATGTATTCTGCCATTAATGCCTTAGCAGGTGTCTTTCTACATGTTGTTGCTGAAGGACACATTTACCTGGAATCACAGGCCTCACTTGCATCCATTATTATGTCTTTGGCTTTCTAGTGGTGTACTGTTGCACCAGAGTCCAAGCTACACTCTCATTTTTAATCTTTTTAATTTAATTACTTTTTAACCAAGTTTGCACACCATGCAGAGGTTTGCAGCACCATTGAAACATGCTTATTCACTATAACTGGCAATTACTATGTTTTCTTTAAACCACCTGTTTTAAGCAAGAGTTGTGTGGTGTGGCAGGTTAATGCAGTGGTTTGAAGGTCTGATGTTCTTGAGTTCAAAATGTAGGAGAGGTGCGTATTTTGTACATGTGTATTACAAGTTTAAAAAACATGTAGTCAATATACCTCTACATAGCTGAGCTTAGCAAAGCTGTGTGATGTGGTGCGCCGTGCATCAACTTGCTAAAAATATAAAGAAAAGAAAAATGAGGATCTAGGAAAGTGGTGACATGGGGTGCAAGGAGGAAAAAAAACATAGAGAAATGCAGGTAGGGATGTGCTGAAAGGGTGTAGGAAAGAACCATAGCTATCAATTTCTTGTACAGCAACAGCTGTGAACTTTGAAAAAATTTGTACATGACTTTAAACTCTCAAACCCAGAGAGAGGGGGGTGAGGACAATAGCACTGCATTGTCAAGCCAACTGTACCAAATTATGTGTGTTCAGTGGGCACGTGTGAGAAATGGAGAGCTGCTTATGGGACGATATATTTTTTGGGGATCAGGTGCTTTTTTTTTTTTTTTTTTTTTTTTTTTAGGTGAGAGTAGAATGCTGGGGAAGGGATGTAGGTACATGTTGGGGGAGGTAAGTTGGGTAGGCGAGGATGCATTTGCAGACAGACAAGACAGCAGACAGGGGCAGTGTGTGACACATGAGGGGTCAAACACCTTGGATAGGGAGCGTGTTCTGGAATCAAAGTCCCATCTTCCTTCAGACAGCAGCAGAATGACTTACATTCCCACCTATGGGACTGTTGGCACTACTCCATCACTGCCTCAAGGGTAGCAGTGCTGTAGGCTGAGCACCTGGATCAAGCTTTCCCACCAGGTCATCCAGCATGCCCTCAGTCCTGTGCAAGTGGTGGTCAAACCCACAGTAGACTATCCTGCATAACAAGACCAGCAGCTCATTCCAGGTGACAGCTCCTCTTCCACCACTGCTCCCAGAGATGGTCCGGGCCGTATCCCATGGGGTGGTAGTACCTGATGCCACAGGAAGTTCAGGGGCAGCAGAGGGGGCACCAGTGGTCTGGGTACCAGACTTGCAGGGACCCAGTGCCACGGCCAGTTGAGGCAAGGTAGGTGGATCAGCTGGAACCAGCCTACCTTGATGTGCTGTGATGACTGAGGTAAAGCAATAAGTTAAGGTTAGTAATAACCAAACCATTGTTAGTATTAACAGAATGGAACATCATTTTAATTAATCCAAATACATATTAATGTGTAGTATCTGTTACACAACAGTAAATGATATAACAGTCAGTGTGCTAGTAAGAAGTAAACCATAAGGGCAATAAAATAGTTAAACAAAGTTTATTAATAGTGAATCATAATAACACATGACAATATTACATCAAATTTTGCAAAAATATAGTTAGTTTAACAACCAATGTTAATATTAAATTATAATGATAAATAACAATAATAAATAAATGAAGATAAGGGTTGGGGAGAGAGAGAAATAAACAATCCATTACTGACAATGCAAACTATATCCCTTAAAATGCTGATAAATACTCTACAGGTATGTAGTGTCAGTTCTGAGTACAGTGACTACAATTCTCCTATAGCTGATGTAGTAGGTACATACCTCTCAAGCTGTTAGCATGGGTTAGTATGGGCCAAGCAATAACAAATGCAGGTACACAACTACACAGAACACTTTCACATAATGTGGACTTCTATAACTATCAAGGTGTTCTGTAAGCAGATTTGGTAATACATTTCATTCCAGGTAATTATTTTTTTTCTGGTAATCCTTTGAAAAATGGATTAGGCAGTTTTAATTACATTAAGTGAAATTATGAAACTTGAGAGACATGTTTGTGCGCAGTACATAAACTAAACATCTGTCATGCCTTAGTTGTCAGGCATGGAAAGAGAACCCAATAGCTGTGACTGCAGGGGACATCTGCACAAAATTTAACTTTATTGGTATTGCTGATAACTGTCTATGAAATGCTAGCACAATCATATCTGCTCATAACATGAGCTACATCAACCATATACCATATACCATTTGTTCCTGGAGTGGGAGACAAAGAGAGCATTATGTGACTGAATTCATTTTGTATTCTAGAACTATTACAGTGTTATACCTGACTGCAGTGGCAGTAGAACTCACATGCATGGCATATAATGATACTGCATTCATTGAAAAAATTTTCTTAAGGAATCAACTATGTTGCTTAACATGTTATTGCTATTGTTGATAAGTGTCTGTGAAATGTAACCACAATCATATCTGTTCATAACATGGACTACCTTACCCATATACCTTTTGTTCCTGGAGTGAGAGAAAAAGACAACATTATGTGACTGAATTCATTTTGCATTCCAGAACTATTACAGAGCTATAATTGACGGCAGTGGCAGTAGAACACACAGAGAATATGGCCATACTGCATTTATTAAAACAGATTTCTGTAGGAATTAACAATGCTGCTTAACACTTTATTGGTATTGCTGATAAATGTCTGTGAAGTCCGCACAATATCTGCCCACAGAGTGGGCTACCTCACCCATATACCTTTATTACCTGGAGTAGGAGGAACAGAGAGCATTATGTGACTGATATTTGCCTGGAGACAGCCTTGGACCGTACTATAAGTTAAACAATACAGTTTGTAGGCCACTAGTTTTTCATTACAGTGTTACACTTGACTGCAGCAACCTTACCATAGGCAAGTAATGCATACAGCTCTACTGCAATGTTTATGACAGCACGATCCTGCTGTACACCATTTTTCTTACTGTTATTGGTATTTTTTATTGTTTCTTGCACTGCATTTGTTATTGTTCATTTATTGCACTACAGCACTACTTGCCCATTTACTGCACTATAGTTCTACTTACCTATTTATTGTACTACAGTTTTTATGGTGTATACTTTATTGCAGTAGATGCATTACTCTTTCTTGCTTATTGTACTACAGTTAGCATAATAAATCCGTACATACCACATTTATGACACAATCTGACCAGGCACCCAGCATGGGACTCCACATTGTGATCCCTCTCAGATGCAGCTGTTGGGAGAGAACACATCATTATGCATATCAGTTTTGCAAACATTCAGCTTGAATATTGGTAATACAGAGGAAAACATACTTACATATTTGTGAGGCATTCCTAGCTCTGGCTTCTTGGACCCAGGTGTCCAAGATTCCCCTCTTTCTCCTCTTCAGGTCATCATAATGGTGACAACACTGCTCACCTGTGTAGGGGATACTAATAACACATGTGAGTTCCCTGGCCAACCGGTCTTAGGCCACCGCCTTAAACTACGAGCCCTGAAAATCACGCTGTAGCACCCTGGGTTCATGATTTTTTACCAAGATCCCAAGAAAGACTCTGGACTCCCAAACTCCCAATATCTGTACCTTAAAGCATGCACCTTCACCAGCACCACCTGCATATCACCACTTGATCAAAGTCCAAAGACTGTTGCAGAATTTCCGCCTATTGTGACAAATATAGGCCGTTTTCCTGCACTTACACGTCATTGAGCAACATTCAAAAAAGTCCCATGTTACTTAGCAGCTCACAAACCACCTAAGCACAGCTAAGCAGTGTGAAAACTTGCACAACTGAGTTTTTAGCTTAGATTAGCACCACACAAACAAAAGTAGCCGTTAGCATGTTTAAGCAGTTCTCAGCCCAAAGCAGCAGTGCCATATTTCACAAATTTGTTTTTTAAATTAAATATATATAATAAATTAAATTACAAACATCTTATCACTGCTACAGACTTGAACACAGGGCCTACTAAACATTAAGCTATATATCTACCCATTTAGCTACTGGATATTATGAAAATTAGTATACCTTCAGATATACTACTTGGCTACCTGTTAGCATTGCTAAGCACCATGATGGACAGTGCAAACACCCTTAAATAGGCCCAGACATAATTAATTACATCTAGTTTCTATTTTTAGATGTCTAGCAACTGTCGGCTATGTATGTATGAGTATGTATGAGTGTCACTCGGCTCTGTTGCACTCTGTACCATGCCATGCAAATAGCAATTAAAAAAAACAGAAAAAGTACAAAAATATTTAAAATAACAAAAATACATCATTATGATAATTGACATCCAGTTTCTATTTTTAGATGTCTGGCAGGTGTCAGCTGTCTATATGTGAGCACAGCTTGCTGCCGCACAAACATACAAAAAAATGAAAAAAATGAATTAAAATAAAATATTACACATTTGACCCAATTTCAGTGGTAGCAGGGAACAGTACAGGCCATCCACAATCACTGGTAGCTTCTATATTACTCCCTACAATGATTCAATAAACCTGTTCCTATGCTGTCCCTTGGCATCGTGCCATCATTAATATGTATGGTGCACTGCCAAGGGGGGACTGTGGCCATGTAGATGGATACATTTTGTGTAGGCTGTACACGGTGCATACACATAGTTTATTAAATTCTGAGGTATGCCTGGTATGTCCTTCTGTTCAGCATGGCTTGTGCTTCTGTCTAAAAGACTGGTGATGATTTGTTGACAATAAGCTTGTATCCTGCATTTAGAAATGTTTGTGCATATATCCACTCATGATCTTCATTTATATCTACCTGTTACATAATCACCAAGCAGCATTACATGTTTGCATTTTGAAGTTACATGCATAGGGATTGCTAAAACATGTATGTAGGCCATTGATACATTAGCTGACAGCCAGTACCTAACCTAAGGTTTTATATGTCACATGCTGTCAGTGTGTTCATGATTGTCCATTTATTCTATGAGGTTGTGTTGCATATTGTTGTGTCAGCCAGTGACCATGTTGCATTGCTAATCTCATTTGCATATAACTTTTATATTTCCCACTGATTTTTTTTCTCTTACTATAACTTCATAATATAAATAGGTTATTTGGGGCATGTTGATATAATAATTCATTACTTGCACAGACACATGGGTTACAGTTGTGAGAGATTCAGATATTCACACATCAACATAAAATGTGCGTGGCCCACATACAATATAGGAAACAAGGAAGTAGTAAAATTCTGTCAGTCTGTTTAGAGTTGTATTGTGATATGTGCTAATTATTACCCCCTACAAGCCACAGTAGATATGTTTTCTTGTCAGTTTCATAACAGTATAACAGTGCAATACTTGATTTTGCAGTGTAGACACATGTCAGTGTTGCATGCCACTGTGTTATGGCATGCTTGTATTCATATGTCATGATATATACAAGTGCTAGCTATGTGCATGTTCATCATGCATAATGAAGGCTGGTTACCAATTGGTTAGGTAATGGTAGGATTTCCACAGATAAGCTGGGTAATGCTTGGCGTGTCATGCACTAGAGAAACCTATTTACATTCTGTGATGGATATAGCAGCCCAGACATGGGCCTCTATTGATATCCTCCATAAATATAGATAATAGAATAAAGGGAATGTGTCATGCACATAACTATTCACCTACTCACTTCAGCTGTTTTTATTATACACCCTATATGTAATCCTTATAGGCCATATCATCTGAGAAATAGGTTTTAATGACACCTGTAAAATATAGTGATATACTATTGTTTTATATGAAGTGTCACGTTGAAGGCATAGTACTTAATGTCTGTCATGTTCTTAATGTGCACATCAGCTTGTGTTTCATGACAGGTGCATTTTGCAAAGGAATGTGCAGACTGTTAGACAGGCGGTTTTCATTATTCTAGTTTGGATTCATGCTTTACATCGCATATGGTGATAGATTTGATTATGGGCAGAACATATTGTAATGTGTCATACTGAAAGTGTTCTACCTATAAATTGTGTCATAGTAGATATGTTATGTACTCATATAGTTGTAAGAATGCATATTCTGTGCTTTATGTGTTTCATCTTGACAGAGCATGGGACCATTGGCTGCTCTCCTATCAGATGGTGGAGATGAGCACATGCCAAACCACTGCCCAATTACTCAGATTCCAATGATGATGATCATGATAGAGATGATGGTGATGATGAGGATGAACCTGGACCTGCATGTGCCATCATTCCTTCTGTACTCCGGAGGAGACGTCACCTACTACCACAGGCAGATCATTTTTGGTACTAGATCAGGGAAGTGATGATTGATGTATATCATACACAGATGAGGGACCTGATGAAGAATTGTTTCCAGGAAATGCTGCGGGCCATGAGAGACTCATTCAGTCAACTAGCCCAATATATCATTTGTGATGTTCATCCTCATCAGGATGGGCCCTCAGGACCATAAGTATTGTCTGTGTGATCCATGTGTGTACTGCTGCCATGCTTATGTAATTCTAATGTCCAACCATAAAATGCAGATGTCATGTGACATTTTGCATTATGTTGCAGCTGGAGCTTGATACACATTACCACATTAGACATGCAGTAATCATGCAGATGTCCATGAAATATTCCACTTGATGCATAAATTGCTCCATGATCCATACGGGCAGATATGGTACTCCTTATGTCCATGTCTGTGTGTACTCCTATTCATTCAGTGCAGCATAATGTTGTTACACTCAATACACTGTGACCTGTATGCCACAGTTATGAAGTTTGCACTCAACATGCTGCCACTGATGCAAGAGTTCCACTGCATACGTGTGTGAGATTGACAACAGCAACTCTCAAACAACATCCTCCCTGTAGTTTACACATAACACAAAAATGGGTATGTTTTTTGGGATGCTGTGCCATGCCTGTTCGCCAACAGGATATGCCCTTGCCACTATGCTTTCTATGACACGTTTTGTCATGCAGTCACACTGGCATACTGGTTTTGTGTGTGGTATGTACTGGCCTTTGCTCAGTCATACCCATGGTCAATGATGTATATATCACCACAGGTGTTTTTTCCAACTTTTATTGTACATTGGCATGACAGTATATATGTCTATGCAATACTTAGTGATTATTACCTTGTGTACCTCTTGCTGTATGATGAGTGTACATTACTGTGTGTGTATGTGTGTGTGTTTATGGGTATGTGTGTGCGTGGGTGTGCACTTCTGTGTGTGGGTGTGTGTGTGTCTGTGTGTGTATGTGCGTGTGTGTGTGTGTGTGTGTGTGTGTGTGTGTGTGTGTGTGTGTGTGTGTGTGTGTGTGTGTGTGTGTGTATGTGTGTGATTTCTACACAACTATGTTTAGTGAAGTCAGCAACGCAGTCTGCCCATGTTACATATATTTGCCATTTGCTTCAATGTAGCTTGGGTGGATTTCAGTACCACCCTATGTGGTATACATATACATTTACAATGTGTCCCATTAATGGTGTTGTCCTGCCTTATTTATTTGCCTAAATTGTTTTGCTGGCATGTCTCCCTTGATGTGGGTCCATGTTGTCCACCTTCCTTCAATCTTTGTAAGTTTAGCATATATCTTGCACATATGCATGGTATACGTTAACCTGCCTTTACATTATCATCTATTATCATATAGTCGAATTACTACAATGTTACCTTGTGCCATTATACACATGCAGGATATATGCACACAACCTGCTGGCTATTGCTTGTATTACATCCTTGTTCCTGTTATATCTGTGTGTTATGTATTAACCAGAGTAATTTGTCATACTTCATGTGTACAACCTGATATTCCTTGTATAGCATTAATCATAAATTTCCTAACATTTATTATTCCATGCTATTGGTGTGTGTATGTGCATTGACATTTCTTTTTGATAGGTTCCTGTTAGGCCAATAAAGGTCACACATTTTATCTACATCTCTGTTTTGCCTCTGACATTACCTATGTCTGTGATGGGTCTATGTTCAGCCATCGAACAGAAAAATCTCCAAACAGCATTACCTTGAAAATGCCATTCAGTGAAGCTCTTCATGTCAGGGCTGCACCCCCCACACCCTCCGCTAATTATATATACCAACTCTGAGATCGCACTGCAGTGGAGAAAGGGCAAATTTACTAATTCCTACCATGATGCAATTTTACTCGAATGGCTTGATGAACAGCATGTTCAATGCCACATGCCGTTCGATGCTTTTCCCATTTGATGGCTAAACATAGACCTGTCTGTGACACACACATTCCACTTCATGTCTGTTTGGGTTGTGTACACCTAGTTGTGTAAGGAGCAGCCAGTTTGTTACATTGCTAAAGTACTGCTATTTGGCAGTGTGCTTGGTTGTTTATCTTTCACATGCATGGTTGTAGGTTATATTCTGTCCTCTGCTGGTCTTCTCCAGCATTTCATGGGCTGCATTTGCTCATTTGTGCTGTTGCTTGGCTTAAACTTGCACTACTGAGAGACTACTTTGGTATTGAATTGAATAGCTAATGTCTACTGTGATCGCTATTTCTTCCCTTACACTAAACACCTCCCATCAGTCATACACATTCAGCTAGGAATGTCACACAGTTTGCAATATGCCATAACATCATAATGCATAGGTACATATGTGTTTCTGCATTTCACCATGGCTGGTATGCATCCCTACCATGTTTGTCAATTTTCCATTGCCAGTGTTGTAGAGTGTGCTGTCTGTGTACCCTCCCTTTCTTTAATGTTTATTTCTGACCTTTGTCATGGCCTGTGATATTTGTTATATGTGTATACCTATTTTGCACTTCTCCTTCTCTTTCCCTGTCTTTTCTCAAAAAAAAAAAAAAAAAAAAAGTTATAAAAATGAGGCCTGTTCCTACCAAAAAACAGCTAATGCTCATGTTCCTCTGACTGCCCCTTAGATTTTCCTATTCCAACAGACCTCTTGTGTTTCCCTCTTCTTCACCCATACCCCACATCGGCTTTTCTATCTCCCTGTTTCCATGGGTGTGTGTGTTACTTGTGTTCCATACACATGTCATGTCCTGCACCCATTGTTAGCTACCATTAGTACTGGTGAAGTGGCTGTGATTGCCCTTAATCCATGTTCATTTTTTTTTATTAGAAATTTTACAGATTCCGTCAGGTTCTGTATTTTCTGGTGAATATAGTTTATTAGTACGTGACTTATAGAGGCATCCATACTTGTTTGTGGACCTACTAGACAGATTGCTATAGATATGTATTCCTTTAAATGTCCTGCAGTTTGCACTGGAGTTCTATAATTTCCATAGCTTAGGTACTGCCCATCACAGTTTATGACTGGTTAAACAGCATGATTCCCTGAAGACACTTCAGGTGCAATTAACTGTTGGCAAGACACCTATTCAAGTCATTGCCAGCTACAGGACCCCCTCCATGAATCAGGACACCCACTCTGCCTACTTGGACCTACTTGAGTCTATCAAGATACATCCATACACCATGGTTTTGGGTGACTTTAACTACCCATCCATTGACTGAGTAAATTACTCATGCTCAGACTCACTTCCCCAAAGATACCTCAACTTCGTTAACTCCAGTGCCTTGGACCAGCTGGTTGACACCCCGACAGGGGGTGCCAACATCCTGGATCTGATGCTTACCAATATGGGGGATCACTGTAGCACCCCCACTGTGATGTCTTCCCTGGTGAGATGTGACCACAAATCAGTCTGATTTGAAATGACTATCACACCTGACACCCTCCCCCCCCCAGCAGCAACTAAACTAAAAAACTTCTCCAAAGCAGATTATAACCTCTTACAGGATGGTATAAATAGCTTCACTGCACCTTCCCCCTCAGATGGAACTGGCAACTATGGTGAGTTCTACATCAATGCTTTATACAAACACCTGTATAACTGCATTGACTTGGTCATACCTGATAGAACCAAAACAAGCTCCTCAAGGAAGAGCAAACCTGCCTGGTGGGCAACTGCCACTAACAGACTTTACAATAAGAGGAAAAATTGCTATCCAGTGTAAGTGGGAATGAGCAGTAAACTGGAAACACTCTCTCCTCATCTTAAACAAGCAAATAAAACTTCTTGTGAAGTCCTCCAAAGCAAACTATGAATCCAAATTATAACAACTGTAGTAAAAGAAAAGAAAAAAAAAGCAAAAAACAAGAAGCAGGAACCAACACAAGAAAGTTTAATCAGAATCTCACTCTCACTCAAATGCTTCGGCAAAGCCTTCAAGGAGTCAAGGCTTTGCCAAAGCGCTTGAGTGAAAATGAGATTCTGATTAAACTTTCTGGTGTTAGTTCCTGCTTGTTGTTTTTTGTTTTATGGATCCAAATTAAATTCTTCAACTAAAGACAGCCATAAGGCATTCTTTACTTACATCCATAAGCTAAAAGGAAAGGCCCAGATTTGTGACAAACTGGTAGTTAATGATACCACAAATACTGAGCCTGTGGACATAGCTAACCTGTTGGCCAACAGGTTCAGTGAAAACTTCACTCCCCTGTCCCCACCACATGTACCCCATAGCATTCCTACCACTTGTCCCCTACCACAAATTTCTAAAGAGCAGGTCTGAAATACCCTCTCTAAGGCCAAAAGCACAGCATCTATAGGACCTGATAACATCCCAGGCTGCATCCTACATGGGGTCCAACAAGAATTAGCAATACTATTGAGTACTCTTTTCAAACATAGTCTAAGCACTGGCTTCATCCCAGCTGAATGGAAAATGGCCACCGTTATTCACTTGCAGAAAGGTGGTGCTTCCACTGACCCTGGGAACTACACACCTATTAGCCTGATTAGGCTTATCTGCAAGGACATGAAGCAAATCAACATGGACATTATCAATAAAGATATATGTAATCTCCAAACACTTGACCCTACTCAGTTTGGATTTGTCAAAGGGACATCATGCCTGTTAAACCTGGTGGACTTCTTCAAGACAGTCACCAAGGCCCTGGACAAGGTGAAATCTGTGCATACAGCCTAACTAGACTTAGCCAAGGTGTTTGACACTACCTCCCACTCAGGCATCATTGACAAACTCACCAAGCTAGGTATCAACCCTTATGTTGTTAGATTGGTCACTAACTGGCTCACTGATGGAACCCATATTGTCAAAATAGGGGAATCCACCTCCAACAGCAGACCTGTAACCAGTGGTGTTCTACAAGGATCAGACCTGGGACCTCTAATGTTTGGAATCTATTTCTCTGATGTTACAAGCAAAAACTAAAGGTCTGTGGCTGACAAAGTTTGCTGATGACTGCAAACTGGGAGCAGTCATAAAATCTCAAAATGATATCAACATCTTACAAGAGGAAATTACACAAATGATTGGTGCCAAAGTCATGGCCTTAAACACAATGCAAAAAAATATATTATTATTCCTTTCAGTAAGGGCAATGTTTCTGTAACTACCACATCAACAGCAACACCTTAAGTATGCACTCAGTGGTGACAGACCTAGGCACACAGGTTGACAGCAACCTTACCTTTGTCCACCATGTCTCCATAGTGGCAAGAAGGGCATTATATATTGCTTATCTCATAAGTAAGGGCATTGCCTCCAGAAAGAAAAAAGAAGTTATAACCTCTCTCTACTCTTACTTCATCAGGCCAAGAGTTGAGTGCAATGACCCTTTTGGTATGTATCTTTCCAATCACCTGAAGCAATTGGAGAGACCACAAAGGTTCCTCACAAGGAAAATTCAAGGTCTTCAGCATCTGTCCTCTGTGGATTGTCTGAAATCACTATCACTTTATTCTGTTTCATACAGACTACTCAGAGGCGATCTCTGCCTTGCATACAAGACAACCTCTAACCTGTTATTAAAAATGCTACATCTCCATAAGTCAAATGGTACATGGGTCACTCACTCTAAAGACCTTAACATGGTATGTGACATTATTAGAAGCTGCTGGAGGGACAGATTTGTCTCCCAGAGGTTACCACACCTTTGGAATAGACTACCACTTCATGTCAAACTCAGTACCTCATTGACCCTCTTCAAATGTAATCTGGACGACTGGATGGGTAACCATACATTTTGACTGGGGGTTCCACCTGTGTACCTCTTGGACAGGGACAATAGGTGCTGATCATGGAAATAAGGGTAGAATATGGCTAGGCTTAAGGGCCCTAGGGCCATTAGCCTAGTAGCTTCATATGATCCTGTGATCCTATGATAAATTTTTCTTGAATTATGGATTTGCTGTGACTGCTAGACAGTGCACCGATACTGCTAGAAATGCTGTTTTGCACCAAGATATTTTAGGTTCTCTGAGGCATATTTGAATACTACAGGCTTATTCGCAACTTTTGCTCAGATCACGTCAAAATGCATCAGATTCAGTGAATGTTACAGAAGCTGGGCAATTGTATTTTAAGGAAAACACATACATACACACACACACACACACACACACACACACACACACACACACACACACACACACACACACACACACACACACACACACACACACACACACACACACACACACACACACATATATAAAACTATATTACAGGATCTCCCTTCTTCTCTCACCCTCTGCGTTTGGCACTCTAACAAGGAATGCACTTATCCACAATATTAAATATGGCCAATCACTGGTAACATTTCATTCCAATACCTATACAGGTAAAACACAGACTGCTGAAAATAAACTATGCAGGTTCATTTTACTCACAGACTCTCACCCATCTCTGTGACATACTGACACATTTCACTTGGCAGCCTATGGATAGCACAACTACATTACTACTTGACCTCACTACTTATTATTAAACAAGACCAGCATCTACTTTAAAAAAAAAAAATTCACAATGTTATTCTCCAGTGACAATCTTAAAGAAATCATAACCCATTTTAGAACCAATTTTAAAACTACAGTATGAGAAAGGACATTTTCAATTGTATGTAATCATCTTTCAACAGATGTGAGAAAGCAACAAACATTAAAATCATTGAAGAATAAATTAAAGGAGCAACTTTCAATGAAGCTTCTTCTACATGCTTTCAAGATAATGGATACAATGCTTCTATTGTGTGCCACTTTCAATGCTGATTAATCAAATAGCTGAATATTCAGTTTTTTTTTTGCTTTTATGGAGCATAAGTTGAATGGCAAATATTCTGTAATACATCGATCATATTAGGTTGTACACACAGCAACTTTTTATCTTATTTCAAGGTCACTATGTTTATTCGCTCTGTCACACCTGTGAGTTTGGGTCTTGGCTGAAAAGGGTCTGCTGACTAGTCTTTATAAAAATGACAAAAAAAAAAATATATATATATACATATATATATACACATACACACACACACACACACACACACACACACACACACACACACACACACACACACACACACACACACACATCAGAAGCATTCATTACATCAAACAGATGTTATGTCAAATTGTCACAAAAGGAAATATTGTCATCCTAGCTATCTGGAATTTTGTAAATAATTATCTGACATTTACAAATATTAATATGATTTAAATAGAAGTGTGACAGAAGGAAATACTGCCAGCACAGCTGTCTAGAATTTTGTACATGGTTATGTGTCATTTGTGAATATCAACATGATTCTTATGCTCGTGTTACAAATGTATTAGAACTGTATGTCATATAAGATGGTTTGTACAGACGTGTGCTGAAGAGATATGTTGTAGAGTACTCAGCTTAGAGATGTATTCACAGTGTGCTCTACTGGAAAAGAACAGAAATGTATATAAACTATTGTAACTGTGTAAATGTGTATATTTTAATAGTGGGAACTGGTACATAGAAGGTTAACTTGCAAAACTTCAGCAAAATAGTTGAAAATAAATTATTTTATAACTGCGCCATAAAAGATGGTTTCAGTGCAACAGCAGACATAATGTCTAGAACTAGAAGTTTTTTCTTTTGTATTGTCTTTAAATGTGGTGGAATCTGAATTATTTTACAACTTCCGACATTTGCCTTAGATATAAGAAAAGTCCTCGTTTATGTATTTTCACAGAGAGATGCTAAATGCTACCAGCTGCAGTGGAGGTATTCGCCTGGGATAATCAGATGACAAGACGTGATATCATGCTGCAAGTATCCCAGCAGCAATATTTGAGATATTAATTTAAGAACTGTCTGAGAGAGGTAGTGCATTCTGTATTTGTCTTTGACCTGACAACATCAGCTGGAAACCCACTCACCACATCTGACTTGTCTTGCTATGGAAGTAAGTTAACTAGGGTACACTAATTTCTCCTAGACTCAGACATGAATATAGTGAAGTATAGCTTAGATGATTTCTTTATTTATTTGTGACTGTCCTGCAATGTTGTTTTAACTATCTCCTGTGATTTTTAACTCTGATGTAACTGTGATTGTTTAGTGAGTATTTTCTTGTTCTTTTATTATTTATTATTCGATATATTTAAACCTTTCATTGTGACTGATATTTGTGAGACATATTTAAGTTCTGGGAGTACTTGCATATTTATTTG
The DNA here is from genome assembly GCF_019279795.1 of Protopterus annectens. Lineage (NCBI taxonomy): Eukaryota > Metazoa > Chordata > Ceratodontiformes > Protopteridae > Protopterus > Protopterus annectens. Next base: position 752,820,698 of record NC_056735.1, on the reverse strand, counting down.
GTGACACTGTGGGCCACTCCTAATAGCCTTGCTCTTGGTCAAACTACCATCTGGATTAATTTTAACATTACACAGTAAGATTGGACACCCTTTGTTAAGGGCCTTAAAGTAGATGATAAGGAGTGGCTGGTGGCAGTCAAAACTACCTTATAGTCTGGGCAGAAGTGGGCATAGCTTGTAAACCTGTGACAGCCTTTCCTAGGTGTGTGTGTGTGTGTGTGTGTGTGTGTGTGTGTGTGTGTGTGTGTGTGTGTGTGTGTGTGTGTGTGTGTGTGTGTGTGTGTGTGTGTAAATCAAATCTCAAAGAGTGTGTGTGTCAGCTACTTGGGCAGGGACACAAAGCATTGGTTGGACAGAGAGGGTGCTGTAGGTCTTGGCTTGGCCACTCAGCTGAGATCTCAACTCTATAGCTGTGCCTGTGGGGAGTCCTATTGGGGATCTGGAGAAAGAGGGAAAAAACAGCCCCAGACTGTCTGTGATCTCTGTGTGCTCTTAAGGGAACCTGCACTTTACTGTGTGTGTGTGTGTGTGTGTGTGTGTGTGTGTGTGTGTGTGTGTGTGTGTGTGTGTGTGTGTGTGTGTGTGTGTGTGTGTGTGTGTGTGCGTGTGTGTGTGTGTGTGTGTGTGTGTACTTGTCATCTTCCCAGTGTGTAAGTCCCCCACTGTTGCCAGTGGTGAGGATTGAGGTTCCTTGATTACTGGTCCAGTGGTGAGGCATCACACAAATAATAAAAGGTCAACCTCAAAAGGCTAATCAAAAAAAATGTTGAACCTATGTATGATGGGCTTTTCTTGCAGTGTGAAGAAGCTGATACCTTGTACAAGACTCCAGTTGAGTGAGGACTGTTGTTTGTTCTTTCCTCCCCTGTAGTGCAATCTCAGAGTTAGTATGAATAGTAGTAGTGGGGGTGGGGAGACATAGGTTCATAAATTAGTGTTAGGCTAGCTGCCCCTGTGCCAGTTATTCCATATGAGATTCACTCCCTGCACCTTGTGTCTGTAAGGTAAACACCTTGACCATTATGCTAACCTCCCTCCCACTGATGGACTTGCCTCCTTGCATAGAATGTGTTTCGATCATTTTTTTGCTGTTTTCGATTTTTTATGGTTCAGCCTTTTGAAGTTGATATTTTGCAAGTAAACATTATGTCCAGTCAACATAATGAACATATTATACATATAAATAGAATAGAATAGAATAGAATAGAATTGTGTGTGTGTGCATCTATCTATTTTATATATATATATATATATATATATATATCTGTGTGTGTGTGTGTGTGTGTGTGTGTGTGTGTGTGTGTGTGTGTGTGTGTGTAAAATATATATGAATTAAAATGAAGCTTATTTTCCATTTGCAATGCTAAACAACTACCAATTAATACTAAACCCCCAAAAAACACAGCTAATACTATTCCACCCAATCAGTCACTCCTCAGCCACCTTTACCATCATGTCAACCAATGGCACCCTCATCAACCCAGTAACTGAGGCCAAACTCTTAGGCATCACTATTGATCAACAACTTAAATTCAACAAGCATGTATCCCAAACTATCTCTAAAGTCCATAAAAAACTTGGTTGCCTATATCATTGCATACTATTCCTAACCCCCGAAACTAGAACAACTATAGCCAGAACTCATCTCTTATCAACACTACTGTACACCTCTCCAGTACTCACCAACAATAACAAAACTAACCTGACCAAAGTCTCCACATGCTACAATAAAATAGCTAGGTTCGCTGCCAATAATAGATCACAGTCCCACCACTGCCAATCCCTAATTAAACTGCAATGGTTAGAATTTCCAAACCTCCTGTGCTACCACCAACTGATCACAGCCCATCAAATTCTATTTCATCCAGGGAAGAGCCCTGCCCTAGCTGACATACTAAACTTTCACAACCCCAAAAGGGAACTACGTTCATGTAACAAAAACCTGATTGAAATCAACCCATGCAATAACAGCGCTGGGGAGGCCCTATTCTCTTATGATGTTGCCAAAGTATGGAACACCCTCCCACCTGAACTCAGGCTACAAAGTCACACAAGCACCTTCAAGGGTCTTCTTAATTCACACCTCTATGCTAACCCTCTCTGCAATTGCAAAGGCCCCCTTGAAGACCCACTACTCCATATAAGTGACCCGCTGTATGCCTCCATTGCATACATTATATTCTCACCTTATATATTCACCTGATATGTACTTTTTTGTAAATATTGCAAATAAGGGTTATACTCCTAAGTATCTTATTGTTTGAGTATCTTATTGTTTTACAAAATTGTTCTTGTACTTCTTTGTTTCTCTTACCTTGTATACCAGTTTTTTATTGTTATCTAAACCATGTATGTACTCTCTTAACTGCCTTGGAGCTTTTCTCCCCAGGACTTCAATGAAAACGGACACTTTGTGTCCAGTTGGATTTATCCTGGTAAAATAATGTTAAAATAAAATAAATAAATCCATAGTCATTTTTAACCCTAGTCAATTTCTTTTTTTATGCTCAAAATAACCCATCCCATTTAGCTATAGATAGGCCTTATTCATCTTGTGGTTGAAATTATATATTACAGCTAATGAGAACAACTGGAATTAATTATACCATAGATAATTTGAGGGAACTCATGCATGGAATAAAGCATTTCAGAGCTGCCACTGAACATTATTAGTACAGGGGCAGTGCTGGGGTAAATATTCTGTTTCCCATCCATAGATCTAAGTTTATTGTAGGGATTTATTCCTAGTTTATTTTGTATTTCTACTATGCTTGAATGGGGAATTGTGTCAAAAGGTTTGGCTAGGTCGAGGTATGAGGTGTGTACTATTTTACCTTCATCCTTTGCTTTCCTGACCTTTTGAAAAATTCCACCAGTAGGCATGACCTACCCTTGAAGAATCCAAACTGACATAGGTCCAGTGTTTTGAGGTTCACAATGTCCTGATTGATTAGTTGCATTATAAGTCTTTCCATGGCTTTGCATATGAAGCTGGCCAGACTTATGGGTCTGTAATTGCCTAGGTCTATGTTGAGCTTGAGATTAAACAGTGTTGCTACATGTGTGGCCAAACTGTGTTCATGCTATTAAAGATGCATCCAGGGATATTGTGAAGACCCATCGATACAACATTTTTAGCTTTTTATAGCACTTTTATGACTTGGTATTGTGTAATAGCTAGAGGCAAGCCAGTTTCAGGTACATCTTGATGGACAGACAGAGAGGACAGAGGGGAAAGGTTACAGCTACATTTGTTAGCCAGTTGGTTCACTATATCTCCAACCTCAGTGTAGATTGCGTTATTCACAATCATCTCAGCACATTACTGTATTGTGCTTTTGAAATTATGAACATAACTAAAAAGTGCCTTATGATTGTCCTTCACTGGGGTAGCTCTTTTAGCCTCAAACTTGGCTTTGGTGGGTTTTTTAAGCTCCTGAGCTGTTTGTTTGTTTCAGTGACAAGGGCTCTAACATTCTGGGAGTTACTCTTCTTACTTTTGGTCAAAAAGTATTTTAATGTTGTTATAAAGCTTGTTGAAATTATGGCTCCACCATGTGGGTTTGTTTTTGGGGTTTGCCCTGCACTTGTTCCTATGGGGTATAGCTGCATCTATGCAGCTGTTTACATGCTGGTATAGTGTGGTGGTGTACATTTCTGCTTATTGAATGGAGTTAACTGGGTTTGGTTGGGATTTGAATGTATCACTTAGGAGTAGGTAGTTTGTCTTAAAGACCTTGGGTAGAAGGGATCTCTGGTTTCAGTTTTATTTCAAAGGAGACTGTGTTATGGTTAGAACAAGTGATGAAGATACACAAGGGATGGTGCAAGATGCTCCCAGATTATTAAGGCCAGGAGATCCAAGATGTTATTTCTCCTAGTGGGTAATCTAACTAATTGTTCCAATGCATTTGTTTTGATGAAGTCCAGGAATCTCTGTGATTTTGCACAAATGGTACTGTAGGTTTTCCAGTCTATAGCTGGATAGTGTAGATCACCTAGGAAAATGGTATTATGTTTAATACTGAGTGATTTTAGTTCCTATAGATAGGTGCTGTGGCTTTATTTTCTCATAAGGGAAGTCCTATAGCTAGCTAATATATCGTACAGAACCTTCTGGTGGTAATATGGACATGAAGAAGCTCTAGTGCATCACACTGCTTTATTATCCTTGATGTGAGTCTCTTCTGGATGTAGATTGAGACACCTCCACCTTTTTATCCTCCTGTGCAGTAGCTGGTCTAAACATGTGGAAGACATTATAGTCTTCCACATCCAGGTTAATTAATTAATAATTAATTAATGTTAAGATTAATATTTAAAATACATAGGGAGGATTTAATAAAGCCTACACGTTTGTTGCATGTAGGCATCACACCCCGCTGCTTACACAGGAGTGAACATTTTTAAATTCAGTAAGCGCTGCTGAGCGGTACACACACCTCATAAGCAAGTGAATCTCATGCAAATGAAGCAGTTAGAGTGATCCAGCAAGCAGATAGACATCTGTTTAGAACCTGTGTCAGTGTCTGTAGTGTATGTGGAAAAATTCCAGGACAGGAGTGTAGACAGAAAAGTGTTGTAAAAATGGAGATATATGGACAGAAATGTCATACCACATACACATTTGAGCAAAACTATTATTCTTTATGTGGGAACAATTAAAGGAAATAAGTTAAATTAAATTTTTTTTAATAATCTGGGCATGTTTACATGGCATGCCCCAGTGCACAAACATAATTTATAGAAAAATAAAAAATAAATTAATATTATGTGACAGAAATGTATTATAGGACTGTGCATGGAGTCCCTACAATGGTGCATTGGTGCTGCTGCTAATGTGGTCGGGCTCTGAAGTGTGTAGTTTCCAGGCTGTGAGCATGGATACCTATGCAAATGAGGTGGAGTTACTGAATAGCAGAAAGGAGCAATCGTGTCTACATATCCCCTGCGTGTAGGCTTAGATCCAAGTTGCTGTTTACACAGGATGTAGCTGACATGAAGGGGTGTCTACTGACTTCTAAGCCCAATTCAGCTTAGGTGCGCATATTTGAATGGCATGCCACCTGGCTGAGCTTGTTCTTCTGGGGGGATGCCCACTGACTTCTAAGCTTTGTTTACTTTCCATGCTCGTGCTTGCGTGGAGCCACACCGTGCTGATCTTGTCTGAAAAAATGTATTTAATTACTTTTGACCCCTGTTTAAGCTAAAATAGGGCCATTACATGATGTTACTTATATTGCAGGCAGGTGGAATGCATCACAGTTACCCAGTCACACATTCTGCACCTACAGCAGAGCTCTATAAAGTACGCATATACCCTACATTCTGATTTTTCCCCAATACTCTGGACCATTGGAATACAGACTTGGGAATTTTAACTGAGAGAATGCTAGGGGATGCTGCAGGTCTGCTGCACCTGTATGTGCTAGATGCTGAAGTCAGTGCTGCTGCTGCTGCTGACAATAGGTCTAGACAGAGAAGGAGAAGAGTGTTCAGGCCCAGGATAACCTTCCAGTAGCTACATGAGCTGGGGATTGTAGAGTGCTACAGGGTGGACAGGGACATACTACAATAACTCTCTGAGCTCTGCCGACCTCAACTCAGACCCAGAGCCAGCAAAGAGGAACCCATCCCAGTGGAAACAAACTTAGGTGTATCCCTTAGGATACTAGCTACAGGTACTTTCCAAAGACCAACTGGGACATGATGGGGGTCTCACAGGCATCAGCATCCAGGGTACTCTACCAGTTCCTGGATGCCATGCTACCATATGCCAGTGAGCACATTTCTTTTCCCCTCACCACTGAGGCAAGGGCTAGCAATATGCAACACTTCTACCATATAGCATACCACCCTGAGGTGCTGGGTGCCATAGATTGTACTCATGTACACATCAAGGCACCACCCGGTGAGGAGGGTAGATTCTATGTCAGCCACAAGCGGTACCACTCCATCAACTGCCAAATCATGTGCAATGCCCAGGGGATTATCATAAATGTGTGTGCTGGAAGCCCTGGTAGTTATCAAGACTCCCTTATCTGACACTCATCACAGCTGTACCAGATATTTGCCAGGGAGGACATCCCACATGACCATTTACTGGGGGATGCTGGTTATGCCCTGGAACCATGGATGATGACACCCATCAGAAATGCACATACACCCACAGAAGAATGCCATAATGAGGCACATGCACAAACTAGTAACATCATAGACGTGCTTGAGCTTCTGAAGTCACGATTCTGGTGTGTCAATGTATCTGGTGGAGGCTTGCAGTACTCTCCAGCCACATGCACATATGTTCACAGTATATGCTATGCTACACAATATGATCCTGTGGAAACAGATACAGCAGGATCAGCAAAGGGAAGGGATACAAAGCCCCCTACCAGTGCTTAGGTCACCACAGCCACAATGTCAGGAGGCCTCAGTGGAGAAACCTCCTGATGATGTCCCTGTAGGCAGATGTAGGCATGCCCGGTATACCCTGGCCTTGGCTAAGAGACAATGCATAGCACATTCACTGACAACCTAGGGCCCTAGGTACTGACACCTTACTCCTACTCACATGCATATATTAAAATTAATGCTAGGCAACCCACACAACCTGTACCTATCCATGTATTGGCTGTGTACTGCTTGCATCAGACAGAGTCAGCCCTGAACTACAGTTCTGTCAACTGCTGCATTCACAGGGTAAGTCCCTAACCTACACACTACTTGTAAGGGTTACTATAATATGGTATTGTATGTATGGATCTGCTGCATTTATGCAAGAAAAGATAGTTGGCTATTTGGACACAAGTAGCATCCACATTGGACTACAGTTACCTAGTCCACTAGTATGTGTTCCTTAATATTCACTAGCCCTCATGGTTGTATTATGCATTACATCAGTAAAGGGAGATTTTAAACAGTGGAGTCACATGATATTTGGACTACTGTGTATCCCAGCAGAACATGTGCTATTGTTCACCCACACCCAACACAGTAGTTTTCCCATATAACCACTTTAACACTAGGTCATCAATGGTATATCAGCAGTCCAGGCAATCTCAGGGCAGTTACATAGAAATCGATCACACAGTGTATGTCTCACTTAACACAGGAATACCAACGTACATATGTATGCTGCTGATTGTGTGATGAATGACTACTCTCTGGCCAGCAGCTTGAGTGGCTCAGTGGACTAGAGAAGTCAGCTGTTGATGGTTCAAATCTGGAAGTATCCACATCTTTTGCATGTGAGGTATATATATATATATATATATATATATATGTGTGTGTGTGTGTGTGTGTGTGTGTGTGTGTGTGTGTGTGTAACTCCCTATCAAACAATTGGGAATCCCTCTTTGACTATCAAACTGCAATGTTTCTGCACTTTTTGGCCCTGCAAGTTGCTACTGACTTTCAAACTGTGCTCTTCTGCAAGGTCTCCTGATGTCATATACCTTAAGACTACCAGCTGCCATTGTAATGTTAGACTTAAGCCATGGTGCATGCTATAAGTACTGTAATCTATAGTGTGCAAGACTAGATAGGTAGGAGTTTTAATATCAGTGCAGGCCAGTTGGTGTGTGTATGTCCATATGGCATATAAATATGATCACTTTGGTAACTTAGAAAGAGTTAGGGTTTTGCAGAATTTTATTTGTAGCAGGTGATGTGGCCCTCCAAATGCTTGACCACAACTAGGCCTGCTGATGTCATAAAGCATAATATGTCCTAAACCAGTAGCACTATCATACATGAGATGTGTTGTGTGCATCACGTACTGTGATCTGTAATGTGTACCATTACATAAATACGTGTTCTAATCTACATACAGTCAACTTGCACTATGTGTGTGCCATGTTGTGTCTTGTAAACAGTAATTGGAAGTGTTGTTATCCTCATTGTAGCCATGTGTGTGTGTGTGGCTGTTAGAGCATATTCCATAAGCTTATGGAACCATAGGACATTTGAACTTCACTAGCATAAGGGCCATACATCCATCATAATCGTAGACAACTGTATACCCTTATTTACATGATCAGCACATATTCCCCAGTACAAAAGGGACACAGGCAGAGTACCAGTGGTGAAATGATGGTCGCCCAGCCAATCATACAGATGGCATGTGCTGAGGTGCACTGAGGCACTCTGCTTGCCATAAGCCAGGGTTCTGTTTCAAAGGTGGGTTAAAGTCTGCTAGACAAATCTCTCCCACCAGCATGTATTACTAATGCCGCATACTAAGGTAATGTCCTTAGAGTGATTAATCCATGTACTATGCCACCTACAGATATGCAGCATGTGCAATCAAGCATGACCACACATTGCCCCATATGCAAGGCAGAGATCACCTCTGAGTAGTCTATATGCCACAGTCTACAATAACACTCATTTCAGATGATCCCCATTAAACACGTGCTAAAGACATGAAGTTCACCTTGTGAGGACCATACTGTTATGTGCAAGTACCAGTACTGCTTGAAAAGTTCCATTACCAAATGGCCAATACACTAGATATTGGCATGCTGAGGGAAGAGTACATGGAGGTTATGAGTATGTTAATTACAGGTGATTGTGCTCTCAGCTATGATATATGATTTCTGTCATACCACTGGGAGACATGGTGATCTCAGGCACATTAGGTGTGAACCTGTGTGGCCAGGTCTGTGTGCCCAGTTCTTTCACCCCTGAGTATGTACATCACATTTTGCAACTGATGTGCTACTTACCAGGTACATAGATATTAGTGATGGAAATTATACTACATATATATTGGCATGGAGTTTATGGCCATTACTATGCCAACAGACATTTGTTTAGCAATATCCTCTGATAGGATATGGGCATAACTCACAGACTCCATGAGTGCTCACAGTTTGCAGACATCAGCCACCAATGTTAGCCAAAGACATTCAGTATTCATTTTTATCATGGTTAAATTTATTCCAGGTAGCAGAGGACCTAGGTCTGAGCCCTGTTTAATACTGGTGCTTACAGCTGTGGATGCTTTGTAAATGATGCCTGAGTGGGAGATATAGTCAGACAGCTTGGCTCAGTCCAGGGGGTTGTATGCCTGATGTCCCCTCATCCAGATCCTTGGTGACTGCCTCGGAAATGTCCACCACATTTAACAGTCATGATCCCCCTGGTAGACATCCAAACTTTGTACAATCATCTGTGTCGATCACATATATGTGTGCTGATCAGCTCCAACATGATTGCCCCTATGGCCATACAGATATGGATTCTCAAACAAAGAGGTCTATAATTCTGGTGGTCAGTGCATGCACCACCGCTGTGTAAGGGTATAATAATTGCTGTTGTCCAGTCACCTGAGGTCTAGCCATTGATTTCAGTATGATTGCAAGGTGTTCCTAACAGTATTAGTAATCCTTGACAGATCCCATGTAGGATGCAGCCTGGGATGTTAGCATGTCCAGTAGATGCTGTGTATCCTCCCTCGAAAAGCCATTTACAACCTGCTCTGTAGATATGGAAGTTAAGGGACAGGTTGTAGGAATGTCATTTGTCATATGTGGTGAGTCAGGGGAGTGAAGTGAAAGCAGAATCTGTGGGACTACAGGTTAGCTATGAGGACAGACTCATTATATGTGACATCATTATGTCAAAGTACACAGACTATCTGGGCCTGTCATTTGAGGTTACACATGTAATTACACTGTGCATTGTGGTTCTGTTTTGTGTGGGTGGCTAATTTTGTCACTTACTGTGTCTACACAACATCACAACAACACTACGTGGTTGTTTTAGCTGTGAAGGTTGTCTCCATTTTGGGGTGGTGCACCCTTACCCCAACTATCACACAGCAATGTCCATCTCTTATTGTACAGCCTGATAATGGCAGTTGTCCACCAGGCAGGTTTGCTGTGCCATGAGGAACCTGTGTTCCTCTTGTCAAGTACAGTCAAGTGCATGCAGTTTTAATGTTGCTGGCATAATGCATGGGTGTAGAGTTCTGCATACTTGCCTGTCCCATCAGAGAGGGGAGGTGCAGTCAAGCAATGTAAACTATCCCACATGAGGAAATACATGTCTTTGTTGAAATACATGTCTGTATTGTCTGCAAGGAGAGGTTAGTGCTGGTAGTTTCAATGACACTGATCTTTGGTCAGATCCCACCAGGGAGGACTGCACATTGGGGGGGCTACAGTGGTCACCCATATTGGTAAACATATGATGCAATATGTTGGTTCCCCTTAGGGGGATGTCACGGCAGTGGTCCAGGGCATTGTAGTCAAATATGTAGACTAACCTTTGGGCAAGTGAGCTGCAACATGACTAGGCAACACAGTTGGTGGTCACTTAATGCCACACTACACCATGGTGTCATGATGTATCTTGACAGACACACGTACATACAAATACACACAATGTGTCTGGATTCATGGAGTTGCTCCTATAGCTGGCTATTGCATGATTATGTGCCCTTCCAGTACTGAATTGCACCTGCAGTGTCTCTGGGAAATCACAGTGTTTCACAAAATCTGGATGTGTATCTGTTTTTAATGAGTATGTATGCACAACCTGCATTACCTTGAACACTGTCATTTTGAGGTCTGAAGATGTGGATAGACGTGTAGGCTGGTATGGCTGTGGTACTGTCCACAGCTTTGAAACAGATGTCCTTGACTGCACATATATCTGCATAATTCAGGGTGGAGACACATTCTACAGAGTGGGGTTTAGTGTTGCCATACCAACCGTGTATCAGTATAACCATGATGTTGTATAAAGATGGTGTTCTCATTGCCAAATTTTCCCTGAACAGTGCATCTATGATGCATTGTGGGGGTGTCAGTAGCTTTGGCTGGTACTTCAAATATCAGGGGTGAGAGATGAACACTGAAGTGATGTGTGTTGAATAAGGCATCCCTGGCAGACATGTAGTAGATCCCCTGACAATAACACCACACACTAAGGCAATTATTGACTTCCATCACTTTCTATGTGTATGGAGTCATCATCCTAGGTGAGGGTCAACTGCAGCAGAAAGCAATGCATATACCCACTAAAGACACAGACTGGTTAAGGACATTCATGTGTCTGCAGACAGGTTGGTGACATATGTTCCTAGTCATACACACCTGCAGGAACTATGATGTCAACATTATGTGAACTGATTATCCTTGATTTGCCACAATGTGTGGTAAGGCCTATTGTGTCAATCCACAGACAACTCTCTGTGATCTTTCCCATATGTAGCTACTTGACACAGACATCAATGTGTCTCACAATGTAATCACCTCTGACTAAGAGGTGTGATTTGGGGGTTTGCCTCAGGTGTATGACCGATGAGAGAGTGGTGCATGCACTATTATGTGTACTGTGCACTCCAGAGGCATGATTTTCTGAAGTGTCTATTTGGCAATGTGTCTGGTAAGGAGCTGCACACATGCAGGTGTGTATGATGTGGGTGTAGTTGGTGCAGGATGTGAGCTGTGCATGTTGGCACAATGCTCATTGCCATATGTAATGACTGTTGTTAAAGACACCATGGCAGTAAGGTTTGAAATGCAGTCACATCTATCACACATTGTGTTTGTGTGTCATAAGAGTAGAGGGGTGGGGACACTCCTAACATCTCAATTGCAGGTTCTGCAAAGGTAGGGTCATGCTGCCAAAGCCTTGAGGTTGACAGCCTGATATACAGTGTCTGTAAGCACACCTTGCAGTGAAGATGTGGATGCCTGTGCATGCATAGAGGACTTGTTCAACTTTGCTGAAATTATGTTAGCCTCACAAGTGTATGATGCTTGTCAAGCAACTAGACAGCACACTGATTGTTGTGTGACATGATGTGGGAACACAGGCATGTGTTTTGGGTACATAATTGTACAGTATGACGTGCCTAGGACATTGGCCAAAGGTTGCCAGTCCTCTGCAGTAGGCCTCACAGCCATGTCATGCAGATATCCACCTGTAATCTGTTGAAGGGCAGGATGTAGGACTAGCTATGAAATTGTCAGCTACGATGGCTCACTGCCAATGTGCTGATCATTACAGCAAGACTTGACATCTATGTCAATGGACATTGTATATTATATTTTGGCACTACAGCAGTGCTACTAATCCCCTTCTCGTCATTTCCCTAGCAACATACCACCAACCCTGGAACAGTTGGCATAACACATGCAAAATCCAACTGGTGCCCAGGTTGCTTATCAGGCATCTACCTGGAAAAGGGTATGTGAACCCTACAGAACCTTTCATGATGTGGACCAGCTATGTGGATGAGTAAACAGGCTGTGTCCTGCTTGTCATCATGGGCTTTGTAGCAACATTTTGCGTGTGATGACAAAAACGTATCAGAGCATGGTATCCTATGTGAGAGTGGTGTCAGTGAGATGAGCAGTAGTAGTTGCCAGCCACCAGCAATTCCGTGGGCTCTCATGCTTAACACATTCTTTACAAGGTAATTGCATCCTTCCAGTACACACTGCTTGCGTAGTGTCCAACTGCAGAATACCTGTGTAAAACACCCACCTTACCTTCACAGGGTATACATATTGCACTTCCCTAACATGTTTCTCTGCACTCTTTACAGACACCTTGGATGACTCTCTTCTTGGAACATGCTGGAAGCAAATGCAATATATAACTGCACAAAGGACAACTAGCATGTAATGCCAGGCAGTGTCCCCAGATCTCTGAGTCATGTGACATGAAATGCCATGAAAGGAGTTAGCATGGATATGAACAGTAACAATGTTGTATACCTACTGACACTGGACCACACACTGTTTGGTATGCTCAGTGCCAAATCATGCTTACCAACTCTAATTGGTGAACCCCATTGAGTGTTACACTATGTAATGAATGACAGGAATATTACTCAGTCTACCTACCATGGCCTGACAAGGTGTTTGACAATATTAGGCCAGCAGACCTTGCTGGAAACTGTGTAGATTATCTACAGAGTGTTATGTCAGTTGGTGGGTAGGCAAGTGTCTGACAGTCATAATCTGGGAAGATAGCCTTGGGAGACCTATACTGCAATGATGCCAGTCACCAGTGAATTTCCCCAGACATCATTAATGGTGTACCCCTTCTAGCAGGTCCTTCTCTGAAGTCACAGCCACTGTGAGTACCCTCTGATTGACTACATTAGCAGGTGATTGCATATCAGGAACTGTCACTAAATCCCACACAGAACCAATATTTATACAGGAAGGCCTGAGACACGCATTCAGTTGTCTGAGCCATTGACAAATACTAAATGCCAACAACTGCACAATACTATCCACTGAAACGTCTTCTACCCCTGGGAAATATAGTAGTGTCCACACACCACAAACAGTTGAGCCATTACTCATGGTCTTATGGACACAGAGAATAATGTAGCCTTTGACTTTCACTGGTCGGTAAGAAATGGGGATGCATTCAGTGATGTACAACTTTAACAGAAAGGTCTATGATGTAACTGCCAGACTGTCATTGCCATACTGAATGTGACACTCATCACATCTATGATTGTGTACAGTGGTACCCTTGCTATGTCACTGCACAGGCATATCTTACAACTGTAGCAGCCACACAGGTTCCATGGTACAGCAATACACATTGCAGATAACATGTGCTATGGAGTCCATGTCCAGACCATGCATGTGTAGTCTTTATCATAAATGCTTTGGAAGGCATGTGTATGGCTACCATACAGGGATGTGTCAGATCTCACTCTGTACCTCCCATGTATCCATGACAGGACTAACACATATCTTACCTATTCTGCACACCGTCACTGTGGTATAAATAGTACATGCTGGAGAGACAGGTATGTAACACAGACAATACGCCCTATATGTAACAGGCTCCCCCATGCATGTGAAGCACAATCTGATGTAACACACATCATGTTCAGGTTACACAATGGGATGCAGAACAAGACAATCATAGCTGTTGTCAGACAGATGTGTGTACTGGACACAGGACACTTGTAGATGGGTCATCTCCAGCACCACAGCTTGTAGAGGTGTTAGCACCCAAAGCCCTGGTGACACTTATCAAGGGTATCAGACCTTTTCACAGATTAGGGATTCATGAGTATGCTAAATTATGTCATTGTCCTTGTTAGCCTGTTATACACATATGAACCTATTAAGCCATGCACCTATACTGATGTACCTTGCTGAAGACATATTTCTTCTGTGCTGACATTCTATCCTGTGCTGTGACATCTATGGCTTTATTGCCACTGTGTATCCATAGGTACCCCCAGTGGAATCCTGAAACAGAAACAGGTCCATGACAAACCTTTCATTGTGTAAGTATACAGCCATTACAACATCATACAATATAAGGGACCCAAAATCATGTGGCTTACTCATTACAAATTTCAGCATACAGTATCTGTCAGTAACCACTACAACTGCCATGGAGAAACAACAATGCTTTACACAAGTACATGTTAATTTATATAGTCACCCTGTGCATCAGACACATAGCTTCATTTCCCAACCTCGATGATTAGGATGACAGAGATGTGGCACAGGTATTATTACTTGCACAGAGTGTTGTGTGGGGGTTCAGGAGGCCTAGGATGACCCAAAAGGTTGACAGCATGTGTGTGAGTCAGGAAGGAAAGCAGACAAGATGGACCATGGGAATATGCCATGTGTGTTTGACAGTGGTGTATGCATTTGAGCATGTATACAGTCAAGCTCAGTGCTAGCCCTACTTGTGTGCATGTTAGACAACTTTGAACCGTGCATGGTAGAGCTGACAGTTCACCTCCTCTGGTGCCAAACATGGGAACTAGCTCTGCCAGGAGTTGCTCTGGCACCTCCATTCCCAAGGTCAGAAATGGTGCTAGTACCTCACAGTGACTGCTGTCTGCTGGGAATGTGTCCTCCATGGCAACACCCAGGACCATGAGCCCATGGCCTGCCACGTCTTGGTGTGGACAGCACACTCCCCTCTGTAGCACTGGATGTACTGCCACTATGGGAGCATGACTGTGCATGGCCACGTGGATTCTCAGCAGATGGGATTGTTGACCTATATCCACAAGGCCGATGCTCAACTCCATCTACACATTCCAGCACAGATAGTGTCCATTCCAAGACAGACACTTTCTCAGCCCACCTTCTTTCCACTGCATCAGTGAACTAATTGACAGAGTCACCAATACAGTGGAGGCAGTCACAGATGTCAGAATGTGCTGCATCCATAACCCTGAGCATACATTCTTTTCACAATGTGCTTGTGCCTCCATGAAGGCCCTAAACATGCATCGAGTGAACCATGATGTGACACCTGCAACAGGTGGTGGAAGGACAGCAGGCCTCCTACGAACACCCCTATAAATCTGCCTGTGTAGAACCTCACCAGCTGTTAGCTATGGCCAGTGTCTACACTCACTGGAGTCATAGTTGCCACACTTTCTTATTCAATGTCCTCACCCTCTGACTGTCCAATATCTGTGATATTCAGGGACTGGGTATGTGTAGGCATACACAGTATGCAATGACAATGAGGGCAGAAGAGTGATGCCAACATCTAGGACAAATTTAGCCCCTGAAACCCTCACCTGTCCCTCACTGTGGCCACCATCATCATCAGAGTCTGAAGAGACACTGACATCAGGTTGTGTAGGGGACAGAAACCAACACCCCCAGTCACCTGTGATAGGGAAGGAAAAAAGCAGTACATTAATACCTACACTAGTATGCTCAACAGTACTATGTTGCAATATATGTACAGCTGTATACACTGTTGGCACTATTACAGACCTGTTGAAAACCCAACCTCATATAGTAGGACAAGAGGACATTACTTTTTCCCCAAACAGCTGTAGTTACTTGAAAATAAAATCTCTTTACACAACAATCTCATCAGCAGCAATGAGATACACTGTTGACATGTGTGAAGACACTGCACAGTTGACACATATGACAATCTGCAATGTCCTGACAATATTGTCACATCTTTCAGTGTGGTCACATCTACAAGACATATATATGATTGTAACATGTGTACAGTCAGAAAATATCTGTGCAGTTGGCAATTATGCTGACAGTACACCAGTCTAGGCATCAGACCCGGGATGACACTTTAAGGATTACATTGCTGTAAACCTAGATCTATAACAAAACAGTGTTGTGCTTACCAGGAGCAGGATCACGGCTTTGTCCAATACCTGAGGGACCTCTGAAAAGTTGAGGGAGAGGTAATGTCAGTACCAACACATGTTGCACCACAACAAGGTAACACATCCATATATCTCACATTTACAGTAGCTACTGTGTTAATTGCTATATCAGTCAACATCTGAGTGTAAGAGTCAAACTGCAGTTAAACCCTCACTCCCAAAGAACACAGACCTGACATCCACATAAGAGTATGTACACCATGACACACTTAATGCTACAGTATTGCAATGGTGATCAAACTAAGCTTACCTACATGCTCCTCTGCCATGGAAACTGTGACACCCACATCCATGATGTATGGTGGGATAGATGCCTGGGAGCTGTGGTGTGTTCCTAGGTTTGCCAGGAATTATTCAGTGGCTGAGAGTGGTTGTTCTGCTGCAGGACCTCCACCAGTGACACCATGATTCCTGACTACATCTGCTGCTCTTCTGCGTATAGCTCTGATAATGTCCATTGCGTGGTATCGAACCTGCTCATATGTCCTGATCTGATGACCTGTGGCATTCACATCATGGACAAGGTCAGCCCACAGTGCTGCCTGCTGTTCCCTGTTTTACCTCCCCCTGGACAGTAAGAGTTCATAGTGTTGCCGGAGGCCTTCAAGTATAATATAAATCTCTGCATCTGTGAAAGGTGCAAGGCATCTTGGGTACATGTTTCATGAAAGACAACAGAATGGGAACACATGTCAGAATCACATATGTGGAAATACATCATGTACAGATACAGCTAGACCAGAATGGCTGGCAGTATACATTGCCTGATCACCACAGTGTGCAGAAATACTAAGCATGTGGATACAACTAAGATACTAACGATAGTCAGCTATTCCCATGTATGCCATGACAGATACTGCTGTATGATCATACATCTGACACTAGAGTCTGTTGTATTGTATCCGCTAGGGGCAACCCCCCTGATAATATGTCAGAACAACAGTGCCAAAGAAATAGCAGTGTGTTATTGCAACCACTATAAAGAGACATTTCCATGAGACCAGTGTGCTACTTTGATAAAAACATTCCACCCTTGATGTATTGTACATCCTCTGTAGGTGTAACAAATCTGGAGATCAATGACATGTCATTATCACATTTCTAATTAAAGGCTTAATGCTGTAATCCCTATTCCCCATAAGTATAGTCATACATTTGCATACAGTAATACCTACTGGAGTGCAAAACTCCTCTGTTGATATGTGGTGATATTTAAGTTGTTTGCAAACACATGTTCTGTGTGCAGAAAGACTTATACAGAATGCTTCCCTATAGCCAGCAAGTGTGCCTTTTAACATGCTTCTCATTAGCAGGTGATCGCCTCTCAACCAATTTGTGGTTCTGAAATGCTAATTGCAACCAACACAGCTGATTTGCACTATCATCAGCCAATGACATGCAACCACTGTACAAGATATAAGGCCTTCATATAGATTAGAAGCCCTTTCTGATATGTTGTGCTGGACATTACTGGGGTGAGGAGACTAAATCATCACAGAGGATAGGTCTGTAGCAGAAACCTTACCATAGAAATGTGTGTGCTACAGGCTGCAGCTGCTGCTGCAGGTAATAGACATAGGCAGACAGTGTGAACACTTTGGAGCACAACAAGCTGTAGGAGTAACTGCGGGAGCTGTGTCAGCCTTGTTGTAGAAGCAGAGCCAGAGTGAGGGTACCCATCCCACTGCAATTAAGGCAAGTGTTTAAGGTAAGTATGTTAGGCAACGGTGTATTAACAGAGTAGTAGACAACATGTTTGTTGTGACCTTGATCAACATATGGGATAAATATAACATTATGTCCACCATTTGGGCAACTGCCAGTCCACATGTTACAGTCTGGTACTCATTTGGAATGTGTATGCTGACAGTCCTTGTTGCAAGCAGGGGCTTCATATGTGTATGTTAGTTGTGCAGCTGTGCTAATCTGCACCATGAGTTTGAAAGGATTGTGTACATGCTCTCTGATATTAGTGGGCCTCATTTACATTACCTGAGTTAAAATCCTCTGTGAATGCATACTAATGTGTGATGTGACACTCTGTGCACTTATAGTTATGCTATAGGGATATGTGAAGTGTGTTCCCATCTGCAGGCCTGTGACTTCCATCAGTGACAAACAGACATTTCATTTGAAATGCATTGTGTGGATAAAGAGTGTATGACTCTATGATTAATTGCTGGCTTCACAATAATGTAATTCAAATGCCACACACCACTGGATTTGAACCCATGACTGTGTGTAGCAAAATGTACTGTTTGCAAGGCATTCAACAGATTGCACTACTGAGTCACTATTACAGCAGGTGTATATGTAAGAAACAAGTACACACATATAGGCTGTGACATACATTTTTACTGCCATCATTATGTGGATGGCTTTATATGGATGTATTTTTGCACCAGGGTCCCAGCTGAACATTTATTGTGGCAGTAATGCCTTATCAGGTGTATTGGTAAATGTTGCTGATTAAAGGGGACATATACCTACTATTAGAGACCTCACTTACATCCATTATTCTGTGTTTGGCTTTCTAGTGGTGTAGTCTTGCACCAGACTCCAAGGTGCACTCCCAATTTTTCCATTACTCTTTCAGTAAGTTTGCGTGATGTGGCATGATGCTCAGCTCTGCTTAAACACACTTAATGACTGTAACTTGCAATTACTATGTTTTGCTTAGACCACGTGTTTTAATTAACAGTTGTGTGGCATGGGAAGTTAATGTAGTAGTCTACAGTTGTGATGGTCTTTGGTTCGAAATAGGGGACAGGTGTTTACTTTGTACATGTTTATTACTTAAAACACATATATAAATATAGCTCCATTTAGATGAGCTGAGCGAAGCTGAGTGATGCTGTGCATCATTCAGAGTTGCGATAAAAATATATAAATAAAAGAAAAATGGGGAGCTAGGAAGTGATGAAATGGGGTGCAAGCAGGGGGAAAGAGCCATAGCTATCCATTTCTTGTACAGCAACAGCTGTGCGCTTTGACAGAATTTGTAGGTGACTTTGGACTCTTACCCCCAGGCAGAGGGGTGAGGATAACATAATTGCATTGTTAAGCCAATTGGAGCAAATGATGTGTGTCCAGTGGACACGTGTGCGAAATGGAGAGCTATGTATGGGATGATATTTTTTTGAGACATGTGCTCATATTGGGTAAGTGAAGAAGCTTTTGCAGACAGACAAGACAGCAGACAGGGGTGGTACGTGACACAAGATGGGGTGAACACCTTGGATGGAGAAGGTGTTGTGGAATCTCAGTCCAATATGCTTCCACAAGGTAGCAGACTGACTCGCATCCCACCCATGGGACTGTCAGCACTGCTCCATCATTGCCCTGAGGGTGGCAGTGGTGAAGGCTGGGCTCCAGGGTGAGCCTGCCCCACCAGGGTAGCCAGCATGCTCTCCATCCAATGCAGGCATCATCCAAACCCATGGTAGATGATCCTGCACACCAAAACTGGCAGTTCATCAAGGGTGTCAACTCCCCCTCCACCACCACTCCCAGAGAGGGGCCCGGCCCCATCCTGTGGGTCTGTATTACCCGATACCACAGGTAGTGCAGGGGCAGCAGAGGGGGCACCACCAGCTGGGTTCCAGATGTGCTGGGACCTGGTGTCATGGCCAGAGTAGCTAAGATAAGCAGATTATGAGGAACTGGCCGACCTTGACATGCTGTAGTAAAGTTGTTATAATAATAAGTTAAGTTTCATAATAACCAAACCAATGTTAGTATTAACAAAATGTAACATAATATTTATTAATCCAAATACATATTAAGGTATATTATGTGTAACACAACATTAAGTAATATAACAGTAAGTATGTTAACAGCAAGCCAGTATGAATTAAACCATAAGACCAATAAAACAGTTACTTTAACAAAATATGTTAGTATTAAATCATAATAATAAATAATAAATTAAAGAAAACAAGGGGTGGAGAGAGAGAGAAAAATGTACCATTAGTCACTTTGCAGGTAATATTACTACACAGAGTACTACTACATACTTCTACAGGTGTGCATTGTCATTTGTGAGTACAGTTACTACAATTGTTCAATAGCTGATGTAGCACATACATACCTCTCAAGCTGTTAACATGGGACAGTATCGGCTAAGCACTAACAAATGGAGGTACACACAGTACAATTTCACATAATGTGGACTTACATAACTACCAAGGTGTTCTGTAAATGTATTTGAAAATATATTGCTTCCAAGTAATCATTTATCTAGTAATCATGGAACAGACAGATTAGGCAGTTGTAATTACATTACGAAAAATCATGACAGTTGAGAGGTATGTTTGTGTACATTAAGTAAACTAAACAGCCATCTTGCCTTAGTTAGCAGGCATGGAAGTAAAACCCAAAAGCTGTGACTGCAGGGGACATCTGCAAATAATGTGACAACTGAGTGCAGCAACTTAGAACAGGCATGGAATGAATACAGCCCTAATGCAAATATGAAGACAGATTTATTTGGGAAAACACAATGCTGCTTAACACTTTATTGGTACTCGTGTTTATTATCTGTGACGTCTACACACAATATCTGCCCATAAAGTGGGCTAACTCAATCATATACCTTTTGTTCCTGGTGTGGGAGAAAAAGAGAGCATTATGTGACTGAAATTGGCCTGGAGACAGCCTCGAACCATATTATGAGTTGAGAAATACATTATTCAGGCTATTACATTTGCATTCTACAGCTATTACAGTTTTACATTTAACTGAAGTGACATTAAAACAGACCTGCAATGAATACAGTTCTAATGGAAATATGAAGACAGATTTACTTAGCAAAACACAATGATGCTTAACACTCTGCTGGTACTGTTGTTTATTATCTGTGAAGTCTACACACAACATCTGCCCATAAAGTGGGCTACCTCATCCATATACCTTTTGCTCCTGAAGTGGAAGGAAAGAGAGTATTATGTGACTAAAACTGGCCTGGAGACAGCCTTGAACCATACTGTGTTGATCAATACATTTATCAGGCCATTACTTTTGCATTCTACAATTACACTGTTAATTTGACTGCAGCAACCTTACCGTACACACACAATGCATAGAGCTCTAGTGCAATTATGTTATGACACCACAATCCTGCTGTACACCTTTTTGCTTACTGTTATTGGTACTGTTTAGCCTTTATTGCAATACAGTTTGTATTGTATATTCTTTATTGCAGTACAGCTTTTTATTCTTTATTGTTTATTGCACTGCAGTTAACATAATATATCTGTACCTACTACACTCACTGTGCAACCTGGCCAGGCACCCGGCATAGGACTGGACATTGAGAGCCCTCTCAGTTGCAGCTGTTGGGAGAGAAGTACACCATTATGCATACCAGTTTTGCACAGACTCAGCTTGCATTTTAGTAAAATATCACAAGAAATACTTACATATATCTAGGGCATTACCAGCCCTCGCCTCTTGGACTCAGGTGTCCAAAGTTCCCTCTTTCTATGCTTCAGATCATCATAGTGGTGATGACACTGCTCACCAGTGTGGGGGATACCAGTAGCACTGGTATGTTTCCTGATCAACTGATCCCAGGCCTCAGCATTACATTCTGATCTCTGGTAATCACCGTGCAGCAGCCTAGGTTCATAACTGCATATCAGGAGCCCAACAAAAACCCTGGACACCTGCACACCCCATCTCTGCACAAAAAAGTGCACACCCTCTCCAACACCACCTGGCATACTGTCAGTTAGATAGACTCCAGTGAATGCTGCAAAATTCCTGCCTATTGCCCTTCATATAGGCTGTTTTTCTGCCCTTACACATCATTCAGCAACATGCAAAAAAACACCACTGCATTTAGTGTCTCTCAAACCAGCTATGCAAAGCTGAGCATTTTGAAAACTCGTACAACCGGGGTTTTAGCGAACCTCAGCACAGCACAAATAGTAGCAGCCATTGAACACATTTAAGCAGTGCTTAGCACCATGCAGCTCTGCCAAATGTAAAAGTTATGTTTTCAAATTAAACAAATATTTTGATTAAATTAAACAAATTATATGTTTGATAGGGACTCAAACCCAGGACCTACAAAGCTTTAGGCTGTCACTCTGTCCATTTAGCTGCTTAGATAGTGTACAAACCAGTGCAACTTCATATTTGCTACCAAGCTAATGAGGTGCGCCATGCAAACAGGCTTAAAGTGGCTTAAACATAAGCAGAAATAAATAATTAATTACATCCAGTTTCTATTTGTAGATTTCTGGCAAGTGTCTGCTGTCTATGTGTAATTGCCATTTGGCACAGCTGCACTCCATGCTGCACAAATGGACATTAAATTAAAAAAATGATAATTCAACAAATATTAGACATTTAAAAGACGCACTTTTAATTCACAGCACATTTCAACAGTAGCAGGGGACACTACAGGGAGCTTCACCATGTACATAATATCTGACTAGCCTCAACAATTCTGCCTACACAGATTCAATATTGTTGTTACTATGCTATCCCTCAGCAGTGAACCATGATTAATATGCATGGCACGCTACCAAGGGGGAACAGTGGCTCTGCGTGTACATGGGTACACTCCATGTAGGCTTTACACGGAACCTACATGGATTTTATTGAATCCTGGAGATAGATTTCTTGGCATGTCAATGTAAGAAACCCTGAACAATTAAGAGAAACATCATGTTTCCTAATAACATGTAAATAAAGATATGAAGCCCTCACTGCTTCTCCTATTACCCATTCCTTTTCAGTCAATAGATGAGTGTATCTACTTTTCTGATATTCCACCAGCAAGAAGCAAAATCTCTATATCTAACTTTCTCACAAAAGTGTCTTTGCATGCTGTCATAAACAGAAAAAGGATCAGTGACACTTCTCTATCATACCAAATCCCCCCATTATTCTTTGCCAAAAATTCCATTATTTATCTACAAAAAAAATGGAAAACCATGCATAGGAAATAGATAAAATATAATGTGACATTTCTACAGATGCAGTTCAACATGAGAACTGTGATTCTACAAGAAGCGCAGGGGAACGAGGACAAAGAAAACAAATGACAAGAAGCTTGTGGACTATTTTAAGCTGCTGGCAGGAATGTAAAGAATATTTGTCCAGCTTGTCCTACTTTGTCAATGTTTTGAAGGATAATGAGGAAAATGAAGATGTAATTGTAAGTCATTTTTTATCTTAGCAATATGTTTATAATACATTTCTTGATGTAGACATCATGTTACACTGTAAAGTTGTTCTGTACAGTATGCAAAGGTACTTTAAATATGTGGAGGGAGTCATATCAGTGACTGCCGTTAATGCGGGTCTACTTCTAAATTTCGAACTTTAAAAACGTCGACTTTCTTATGGCCAAGATCATAAGATTAAAGTTTTGAAACTTTGACATTTAAATAAAAAAAAAATAAAAACAAAAAAATATCTTTTTTTATGTTTTTGTAGGGAGGCAAGCCTCCTGCACCCCCCACACCCCCTGCTAATTAAGTATACCAACTCCGAAATCACACTACAGTGTGGAAAACGATAAATATACCATTCTGCACTGTACGGTTATCTCCAATTAAATGGTCTGAAGATTCAAAACTTCAATCTTATGATCTTGACCATAAAAAAGTCAATGTTTTGCAAGTTTGAAATTTAGAAGTAGACCCATTAATGCAGGTGATGCTAAAGTAGGTGTAGACTTTTTTTTTCTTCCTCCTACTCTGTGCTGTGTCTGGGGTTTATACAGTTGCATATCATGTTAAAGGCTATATATAAGAAGCATGATGTTGGATTATCTGACTAATAAGAGGAAGAGGTTGAAGAGAACTGATTATATGTGCGTATTAAATGGTTCCCTTGGTGCTATGCAGACAGCAAGGCAGGCAGGTGGAGGTATACACTAAATTCATGTAAACTGATTGATCTCCTGTTTTTGAGATGAATTGTGTTATGCATTTTTGTAAACATTATCTGGTCTTTTTTATATATCAGCAGATCTCTCCAGTAACAGAATCAGTATCTGCAGCCGCTAACAATTAATCAGAAATGATTAAACTATGACCGATGAAACATCTATATGGACAAACACCAAAATTAATACTTAAAGGAGAAGTGACAAGTAGCTGAGTGAAAATAAATAAATAAAGTCTGTCACACTAAATGGAACATAAGTAGATGTATTCCCAGTAATAATAACCTCTTTAGTATAAATCATAACAAGGCAAAGTCTATGCATTTAATGGAACCAATGAACTTTCTCATAAGGCAAAAACTTAGTTATATGAGAGTATGCAAGTTGTGGGAAGTTGAGAGGAAAGCTGAAATGGGACATGAATGAATGGTGTGGGTGCAGGATGTATCACAGGCTGTATATGCATTTTCATCATGATTAAAGCTGACTTTAGAATGAGAGAAGTCTATAGGTGAAGCAGTCTGTATGCAACATCTGCCTATATACAGTGGGATAACTTTCTTATTTTGGAAAATAGATATTTGCATGTGAGTTAAAAGGGGTTGAGGGTTAAAAACAAAAATGTATATTACTTTTTATTTGAATGTTTTTATTGAAATGAAAAGTCTGGGAAAATGTGATGTGCATCTAAACAGAGATGAGAGGCTGTAATGCATATAAGCTCAGCCTGCCAAACATCAGTGTGTGCACCTAGGTTGGAAACTGCAAACATCTTCAAAAATGTCATCTAGAATATGTGAAATTAAAAACATCTTATCACAATGACTGCCTTATCAATCATATTGCACAATGTGAATGGCATTGCAGGTGAGGAAAAGAAGCAAAGTATACTGAATTATATTAAGAAGTGTGAAATGGCCATTTCAGAGGAGACACACTTACATAGAAATGATCATGTGAATTTGGTAAAGAAAGTATTTCAGAATGGTTATCCAGCAAAATATTGGAGACAGGAAAAAAGGGGATTAATACTGTTGATTGCAAGAAGGGCTACAATGGTGATAGATGAGGAGAAGAAAGGCAACAAGAGTAGATTTGTGGTAATAAAGGGTTATTGGCAGGGAAGGAGGATTGCGTTGGCATGTATTTATATTCCACCTAAAACTACTATTAAGGAATATAAGAGCATTATAGGAGAAGTAATCAGCTTCCAGCAAAGAATATCATTCATGGGGGAGTTAGCACCTGATACTTAATAGTGAAGATGTATCTGGGGCTCTAGAAAGAATATTATATCAAAAAGAGGGTACATTTCTTAAGAAATATATCAGAATATTTGGAAGAAAAAATGTGAGATTACTAGCAGAAACACACACAGAATTCATATATTATTCTCCAAGTATAATAACTGACCAAGACTTAACAGAAATTATGTTTTACAGTAACATGGGTATTTAATTGAAAGTTTTGAAACACATTGAATAACTATTTCAGATCATGTGCCAGTAAAGACTAAGATAAATATACAGGGTAATCAAGTAAAAATGAGACACTAATCCTTTCCTGCTGACTTACTGAAAACAGATGATTTTAAGAAATAGTGGAAATTATTCAAGAGTTGTAAGAACCTACACGTTTCAGAAAGGATAACTGAGGAGAAGGACAAAATGAAAACGAGATTTAAAAGTGTGGCAGAATGAGAGAGACAGAGACACAGGAAGAAATAATAGGAATCAGAGAGATTATCAAAAAGGAATCGTATGGAACAAGAATGGGAATAATTGTTGAGCACTAAAGGGAAAATAGGGGAGTATTTGACTAGATTCATAAGTAAATATTAAGCTATCAGTCTGCAGACTATTACAACCCCATCAAAAACCAGAGGTCAGAGTCAAGCCCTGTACTTGGATCTGTGAAGTAAAGACCTTAACACTTATGCCAAATCCATCACCTAAAAGGGAGTACAACACTTATTGGATCAAAATATTCCACCTGTGGAAATGTTAGCACTAAGGTAAATTGTACATTTCACATCTGCTGAGTGAGCCAGTACTGCCAAATAGCAGTTGCTTTTGTGAACACTCTTACAAGGTACACACTGTTGGATTTGAGCACACGTCTATTTAACTCACATAGTCCATCCATGGGCACACTAACAGTTGATGCCACAGAATAAGTCATAAAGGGAAGAGGGAAACTGAGACCTGAATTACAAGCAGACTTGAACCAGGAGTCAGTGTCACTGAAGCCCCACACCGTATCAACTACCACTAATTAAATAAAATGCATGAATTCAGAAAGGGGGCTGTTAAGCAAATCATTCTTGATAACAACCTCAGAGCACAAAATCTATTAGCAAAATGACTTAGGAAACAGAAAAATAGAAAGGGGTGTTGCCAAACTTAGGGAGCCTATGACTAGGAAAATAACCACAGACCCTACCGCGGTATTATAGATATTTCAGAAAATCTGTACAGCCCAAAGGAATGGGGAAACCAATAAAAGGTACAAATGCACATATTTATGGAAGAATTAAACATGCTGAGGTTATCAAAAAAAAAACCAGTAGCTAAGATGTGGAGAGATGTGCTAAAGATGCTACTGTATAATCAATCCACAGGGATGTCTCCAAGAGCACATAGTATTCCTGTGAACATTTAGAAGTTAGGAGGGAAAAAAGTGATAAGGATCTGGCAGGCTTTGTTTAACAATAGTTTAAAAAGATGAATAGTGCCAGCATCTTGGAAGAACGTTGTGATGACAAAACCCTTTAAGTCCAACTTCAAACAGACCTGTTTCAATTCTAAACTTTGATTACAAAACATTTATTCCTATAGCTAAGAGAATGACTAAGGTGTTACCAAAACTGAGAGATATGGATCAGTGTGGTTTTATGCAAGGGAGGCAAACATTTGACCATATTAACAAAACAATGATGTCTCAAATAGTAACAGAGCACAAGAAGACCCTGTCATATTCTTAGTGAGTCTTGATGCAAAGAAGACATTCAATAGGGTTAACTGGGATTTTATGAGTAGGGCAATGGCAGCATTTATGTTTACTGATAAAATAATGAGGTTCATTGGTTCATAGGTGTGTACTACGCTAATGGCCCTGCAGCCTTTTCAAGCCTAGCCCATAGAAGTGCCCTGGCATTGTGCCGCCCGACATTAGTTCCCAGTGCCTCTATCAAGTAGAACCACTGGAGTGATCCCCGGGGTGAACTTTCTATTACCCATCCACTCATCAAGATTTCTCTTGAAGAGGGACAGCAAGGTGCTCTGCTTGACATGTATGAGAAGTCTATTCCAGAGCATGGGCAGTCTGTAGATGAGGAACCGGTCCCTCCAGCATGTTCTGTTGATTGTGGTAATGAGGTTGAGGTCTCTGGAGCATGTGGTGCGGAGGAATTGGGATTTCTTTAGATGTAGCATTTATATAAGAGCTGGATCAGACATGGCTTTGTAAGTCAAGCAAAGATCGCCTATAAGTAGGCGACATGAGACAGAGAACAGCTGGAGTATTTTGCATCTGTCCATGTAGGACATGTGTTTAATGCATAGGATCTTCTTCGTGAGGTACTTCTGTGGCCTGTCCAGCTGTTGCAGGTTTCTAGTGAGGTACATGCCAAATGGGGCATTATACTCAATGATTGATCTAATGAGGGAAGAGTAGAGAGAGGCAATGACCTCTTTCTTCCTGGATGCAAAACCTTGGTAATGAGATGTGCCACAAAGAAGGACCTTCTGACCACAGTGGCAATGTGGTGGTCGAAGGAGAGGATGCTGTCGACCTGCGTTCCCAGATCTGTTATAACGCCTTCAGTGTTCAGTGGGCTCCCATTGATGTGGTAATTAGTGGGAACTGAGTTTTTACCAAAGGGAATGATGACACATTATTTTGGCATTAAGCTTAAGGCCATGGTTTCGACACCAGTCATTGGTCTCAGTGAGGCCTTTCTGTAGGATGTCTGCATTACTTGGGGAGTTTATAATGGCTCTCAGCTTGCAGTCATCTTGACCTTGGTTAGCCAGAGTCCCTTTGTGTTGACCTGGACTTCTGAGAAGTAGATGCCAAATAGGAGAGGACCCAGGACCAATCCCAGTGGGACTCCACTCATGACTGGTAGCCAGTCTGACTTGGAGTCTACTACCTTCACACTGTGTGTTCTATCTGTGAGCCAATTTGCAACCCACCTAGTGATAAAGGAGTTGATGCCTAGTCTGGTGAGTTTATCAATAATTCATAAGTGAGAAATGGTATCAAAGGCCTTGGCCAGATTGAGGTAGGCTTTATGCACTGCCTTACCTTCATCCACAGCCCTGGTGACTGACTCAAAGAAGTCAACCAGGTTGAGCAGGCATGATCTCCCTTTCATAAAGCTGAATTGCATGGGGTCTAGAGTTTGGAGATTTCCTATATCTTTATTAATCAGGTCCATGATGATGCACTCCATAGCTTTATATATCAGACTTGTCAGGGTAATGGGGCGATAATTCCCAGGGTCTTTAGTTGCTCCCCCTTTATGGAGAGGAATGACTGTAGCAATGCGTCATTTGGTAGGGACAAAGCCTGAGGTGAGGCTGTGACTGAACAGGCCACACAGTTGTGGTGCCAGTTTGCTTTGTAGTTCATGCAGAACACAGCCAGGGGATATTAACAGGTCCTATGGAAGCCATATTCTTGGCCTTGGACAATGCAGCTTTAACCTGTGCTGCAGTAATGCTGGGTGCCTGGCATTCTTCCGACATTGTGATTGGTCCTTTAGGGGGGGGGGAGAGGTAAAGTTGGCACTGAATCTGTTGGCCAGTATGTTGGCAATATCTGTTGGCTCAGTATAGGAAGTACCATTGTGCAGTAAATCAGAGCAAATCTGGGTATTGCCGTGGAGGTTCTTGATATAACTAAAGAAGGCTTTGTGCTTGTTTTTAGTGTCTGCTGCAATTCTGTCTTCATAGCTGGCTTTAGAGGATTTGATGAGGGATCTCAACTTTTTGTTGAGGCTAATAAGGGAGTTTTTCCAGTCTTGGGACTTCACCTTTTTCTGCAACAGTTTCTTCCTTCTGTTGCAGAGTTTACTAATGGCAGGGGACCACCAGATTGGCTTCCTTTTTTTGGAGGAGAGTGTCTTAGTTCTTATGGGTATGGGTAGTGCCATACATTTATGTAGATCTACATACAGTGCATTGGTGTATGATTTGGCAGTCATGCAGCTATTTTCCATTGGCATGGGTGCCATGAAGTTAGCCACCTCTGTTTTTAGGAGCCCAAAGTCAGCTTTGGAGAAGTTTTTCAAGGTGGTTACCTTTGCAGGGGGTGTGGGTGAGATGTGGATTTCCATGGTGATTAGTTTATGGTCAGATCTGACCAGGGAGGGATTGACTACTGGTGTAGAGCAACAGTCACCCATGTTAGTAATAACCAGGTCAAGGATGCTGCTTCCTCTAGTGGTGGTCAGAATGAGCTGGTCCAGGGCATTGAAACTGATGAAATCCAGGAAGCATTGGGCCAGTGTATTGGTGCTTGAGTAGTTCTCCCAGTTAATGGAGGGGTAGTTGAAGTCTCCTAATATGAGAGTGTTGGGTTGGACCTTGATAGATTCCAGGGTGCTTAGGAATATGGAGTGAGAGTCTAGGGACATGGTTTGGGACCTATAGCAGGCTGTGACCTGGATCACCATCTTACCCAATGTTAGTTGTACCTAAATTTTATGTGTTATGCTGGGCTACTAGTCTGGAGGTGTGCATATCTTTTATGAATATGGAGACACCACCACCTTTGGAGCTGCGTTCCATGTTTCGGGACCAAAAGGTGTGGAATGAGTTATAGCCTGGTAGTGCAGGGGTGCTTTCTGCTGCTTTAAACCTGATCTCCATTGCAGCACAAATGTCGATGTTCTCCATTTTGATGAGTGCTTCAAGCGAATGCATCTTGAGATCTAAGCTTCTAGCATTGAGCAGCATGACCCTCAGATTGCATTTATTTGTATCTGTTATGGTGGTAATTTGGTCTTTGGAACACCACATAAAAAGGCACTTTAGGGGTGGCAAGAACCTTAGACAGTACCCGAAAACCCAGGGGTGACAGATGCAGGCCATTTCTGCCAAAGCATCGAGATCTGTCAGTCATGTAGTCCCAAGCAGACAGATACTGGATTCCTTTAGAATGACACCAGAAACTTAGCCAATTGTTGAAGTCAATCATTTTTTTTTTGTTTATACTGCAATATCATTCTGGGTGATGGTAGGATACTGCTCAGGGCTAGGGTCATACCTGCCTGGGCCACATAATCCAAGAGTTCCACCATGTCTCTTTTCATGTAGTCCAGGGAGGTCCATCTCAGGTCATTCGCACCCACATGGACAATGACAGAATCATACCTGTACTTGTTGTGGAGTGACCTGAGCGCGTGTGTTATATGTCGGATTCTGGCACCTGATAGACAGCTGACTATCAGGTAATAGTCACCTGATAGACAGCTGACTATTATCTTCTCCTTATTCAGCCTAGTGAGTGGGACATCTGTGTGCCTCACTATTGAGTCACCTATGATTAGTGTATTCGGTAAGGTGTTTAGTCTTAGGGACATAGGTTGAGGGGTACACTGTAGAGGTGAGCTATGTGCCCTGTGGTTTGTGCTGTCTTGTGGTGATTGAGTACATTTCTGTTTTGGAGGTCTCTGCTGTTTGGGTAAATTTCTAGTGAGAGCCTTCTTGAAGGTGGGTGTGTGGTTTGTGTTTTTATGTGAGAGATGTGATGGTCGGTGTTCTGGAGGGCTATGTGCTCCATGTGGTGGGTTAATTAGGAAGATAGATGAAGGGTTAGAGGTAAGAATCAAGGTGGGAGGATTCCTTTATGACAAGCTGCATTTGAGCAGGGTAATCAGGCAGTGGTGTCCTTGTTCTCCTTTGTAACATCATAGCACAATACTGCATATAAGTGTTACACTATTTCCTGTACTTTCCTATTCCATGAGTTCTTGTTCCATAGCAGCTTTTTTTACACTATGCATTATTTCTGTTTATTGCTGCTATGTGATGCACTTGCATATTAGGCTAGATAAGGCAACTTGTTTGCTACTGAGTTAGCACTGCATTACTACATTTCATGTTTTTACAAATCAAAGTTATTGCCTTTAAACTAAAGAGGACTTGCAGTTCAAAAATGATAGAGGGTTCGAAACTACACATTGTCTTAGAACAAAGGGAAATACTTTGAAAGAGATACTTAGACAAGCTCAGACAGTTAATATGTGAGTCTGTATTCAACACTTTTAAAACTAGACATCTGAAGTATGTAAAAATACATTCACTTGAATTTTAAATGTGCATTTTAAAGTCAAATATGTCACTCCCACACACGCACAGATCTTCAGTTCGATGCAGATAGGGTTGTGATGCATAATATTTCATAAAGACATGCATATTACTTTTTTTCAGAATATTTAATGTGAACCAAAATTATTCCAAAATAAGTGCGATATAATATGAAGTGATGGGCACTGAGCAGCTCCAATAATACACGTGCTGAGAACATTCACTCTTTGGGATACATTAAAATAAAATGTTAACCCATCAAAGATTAAAAAGTTCATACTGTCTCATAAATATAGACAAAAGCTGGTGCACAGCTATTAAAGTGATGCTTATTCCTCATGGAAATTTCTGCAATAGACTCTCTCAGTCCATGAGTGCATATTGCCAGCAAAGAAATTGGCCCTGCCTTTTATTTACAGCAATCTCTGGAAAATATAACACCTGTCTGAATTTCTTGATTTACATTATACCTCTACTATCTACTTTTGTGTGGGGGGGGGGGGTGCAAAACACTTAAAAATGCAAAAAAAAAAAAAAACTTATGTAGCAAGCATTTCTACAAGTTTTAATTTCAGCCTTACACATATTGGTGTCTCAGAGACTTGAGTTTTACATGCAAAATACTTGTAAATGGTGTTCTCATAACAACATGGCTTCCTTCAGTTGAGCTGACACTGAAATATAAAAGAAGCACGCTATCCTGCTACTTAGCTAATTATCCAACAAGAGAGTCCAGGACCAAAATTTGTGCAGCATGTAAATATGATTCAGAGCACTTTGTAGATCTGACACACTTTTCTGTCACCAAAGGAAATGTTTGCAAACTTTTGTTCGATGAATAAAAGATCAAGGAAGTTAATCTTCAACAAAGTAATATAGATCCCTGAATGACATGCCTTAGTGGTGGTATACATCATCATGGTAGAATCCTACAGGGGACTGAATTCACTGTACTCTTGAAATACTATAGCACCCAGCTTTCATGTTTTATACATACCTCTCAACCATACTGAATTCCCCTGTATTTACCAGTTTTGAGGGCAAAATAATGGGGTGCCATGAATTCATGAGTGGCCCCTTTAATTCCCAATTTTTTATTACCATTATTTTTTATTGCAACTTTAAATTTGTGTCTCATGTCACCATGCATCGCCAGCCTAGAGGGGCGTGCATTATGACATCA
Organism: Protopterus annectens; assembly: GCF_019279795.1. Lineage (NCBI taxonomy): Eukaryota > Metazoa > Chordata > Ceratodontiformes > Protopteridae > Protopterus > Protopterus annectens. Next base: position 752,788,131 of record NC_056735.1, on the reverse strand, counting down.
GCTACTGCCTGTTGGACTCTGTGTCTGTGAATATTTATTTTAAACTGTTTTGGAAGGAAATAGGGAATGGCAGCTGTGTACAAGTTATCCAGAGTCCACCCACCACCCAGCCACACACGTCTGCCTCGAGCCTCCAGGTAAGAAACAAGAATTGTATTTTTATCAGATATGTACGCTAAGATGCATTTATCACCATTTTTAGAAAGTGCAATTATATTCCAGGAAGAAAAGATGTTCAATTCACTAGTTTAGGGTGTGTGTGTTTGTGTGTAAAATATCCCAGTTAATTGTACCTGGTGGCTAGAGTTATTTAAGCTAAAACCCTGTACCTTGGGTATAGGTAGCAAGAGGCTGAATTCCCTACCCACCACCATTTGTGAAAGCTGTCCAGATTTTTGCCTCATATTTTTGTCCTGTTCCTCATAAAATCTGTGGTTTTCTGGATTTTTGTGGCAAATCAGTGAGGATTGAATTCACTAAATAATGACAGGCATTTCATTTCAGGCTTTATATTCTTCATAAAATTCATGGTAACACAAAACCTTTATTCTAGCAATTTTCTGAGTTTATAAGATCAATATTTGAAATGTGTCCCTATTTTGGGGGCTGTATTCCCCCATTATTGGCTTTGCCCAGGTTTTTTGTGCTAAGAGGTTGAGAGCTATGGTGAGAACTGAATTCACTAAATGATAGCCATTTAAGTTTCAGTCTTCCTATCTTTCAGGAAATGCATGGTGGTAACACAACATTTTATTCTAGCAATTTTCCAAGATTATACAAGCTGTGTTTAAAATGTGTCCCTTGTTTTTGGACTTTTACTCCCCTCAATAAATTTTGGCTTTTTCCAGATTTCTTGTGCTGTAAAGTTGAGTGCTGAGTGGATTTTACAAGCAGCAGAGAGAGCTTCAGGGGAAGAGAAGTTTAGTGCTGCTAATTCCAAGTGTGCTTGTATTGTTAATAGCACAACATTAGAATACTTGCTTTTCTTGCAGAAGGCTATCGATTCTAATCCCCCAGTATATAGATGCATTGCTTCTACTGTACTGTGTTGTACTTTTAAAGGGGGTGGATGCTGCAGTCCTGAGAATGTCTTCTTTGGTAGCGATAACTAGTAACTATAAACCTGTTATCAGTTTGCCATCCATTCCATATTGCAATATTACTAGCTTATATATATTTTTAATGTAACATAGGCAATTTATTCCTCAAAGGCAACAGGCACTTTATTTGTAGATGAAACAATGAAATAGCAGCAACCTCTTCATTAGTTACAGATCTCTTTAATATGGAATTATTTAGATGACTTTTACTTCTGCAGAGATTGTGCATATTTACTGGTACTGGTGGATTGTAAAAGTTTGAGTAGATTTTTTTGATGGAAATGTTCTGAATTGGACAGTTTTGTCATTATTGGTTCATGCATTTTGTTTCATTGCTTACTGGAAAAAAACATTCAAAACAATAAATTTAAAATGTGCTCTAACAACTGTATTGTATTATACTAGGAATATAATTTAATACAATCAGGAAGGTGTATCAAAGAACACATGTATGTTTCATCTGCAAGGGGCCTATGATTTGAAAACAGCCCAAAGGTAATCTTTATCCGCCACTGTCCAGATGCATTTTCTTTGAATGTGGGTTTCAATGCTGTTTCAATGAATGCGAGTTTCAAGGGAAGAGAAGTTTTAATGCTAAGCTATTTTCATTGTGAGACTACATTGCTTTGTTTAGCAGATGTCTATTAGTGTTTGCACTGTAAAATATAAAATAAAAGTTGTAAATGAAATCCAGATAATTGTAGAAGTAAAGCAGTATGCACATGACAGTTTTTATGGTAAAAGGGGCAAAATAACCAAGTAATGGGACATTGTAATGGCTGCAGGGAGGAGGGCTGTGCATGGGATGGCCCCATTCGACCACGATTTTGTGAGGGGGAAGGGCAGCAAACTGACAGCCTTGGGTGGCACAAACTGTAGCTATGCCACTGATCAGTACGCCATGGAGAATTTTGCTAAGATTAGAATATTGCCTACCATTAAATGCCCTACTGTTACAATAAAACCCACATACTGCAAATCACCAACAGCAAAATCCTAAGGTTCATCATCTTCTCCCTTCCCGGTGAATATCATTGCTGCACATTTCAAAAAAATGGTAACCATTTACTACAGGGTCTGGGGCCATATTTTGACTGTCTGTTCTTCAGTTTGCATTTGAAAGTTGATATCCCACAATTCCATCAGAGTGGGCAGACTAACATAATTATGTATGCAAATGTTATGCTAATCAGCATACAGATTTGTATCTATTTTTCATGGGGCTTTGTCCAGATTTTTGATGTTTCCAGGTTGAGAGTTATGGCTTTATATATTGTTGAGACCTTTTGCCATATAGGATTCATGCCAGGAACATGAATCCTAAGACAGCAAACCACTTTTAATAAAAAATAAAAAAGAAAACCAAAAAAAAAAACATGTGTCCAGCTATGGGAACAACATCTGCAAGAGAAATAAGAAAACAAAGAAATTTAATCTCATTGTAGAAATAAAATAGCCTTTTGGATTTTCCTGGTTAGGGGTTGCCACAGTGGATCACCGGTCCACTTATGATTGGAAGTAGATTTTACAGTGTCGAGTCGCCAACCCAGTGCCCAACCTACAGAGAAGGTACACACATGTTCATGCACCTACCTGCATGTCTTTATAAAGTTTAGTCAATCACAGGGAGGACATGCAGACTACACACAAAAGGTGGTCCAGCCAAGAAGTGAACCAAAAAGCCTTTTGCTGTGAAGCAATAATGCTAACCACTGCACCACCATGGCTAGCAATCTCATTATAGAAATGATCAGCAAAAACAATTACACCAGTATGTTTTAAAAGACGTATGCCCCTTGTACACCCACATCCTCTTTGTTTATAAATTCTAATTCCATGGCTGCACAACAGTGAGGAAGCCAGCAACTTTTTAAACTGTGTTGTTCTTTAATTACTCATTTCATTTTGAAAAAAATAAATGAAGTCAGATCCATGCTTTAGAAAAGAAGAATATCAATATAAATTTCCCAAATTCATGCTATTTCATTTCAAATGGCTTAATTTTAATTATCTTCAACAACAAGCATCCTGCCATATTTCTGATTTTTTCAAATTCATGTTTTTGACAGAATTATGGATGCTAAATGCAGATAGTCTTTCTAAGGGTCCTGCTAAGTAAATCTGGGAAGAGTTAACTGTTAACTCCTTGGCTTACTACATTTCCAAAATGAGGCACTGTGAACCTTTAGCTTTCACCTGCCATATAATAGAATAAATAGTTTGAATTTTTGGAATACCATAAAAAATACATTTGAGTACAAAATATAACTTTGTCATGTATAATCCAAGATGGAAATAAATAGGAAAAATGCATGTATTTTTCAAAGGCATGAACTAACTTTATGAAAACCGTTAACAGAAAACTAAATGATGATTTTCAAGTTAGTTTACTGTCTTCTAGGTCAGTGTTTAGAAACCATACTGATGCCATCTAGCTAAGATAAGTTAGTATATTGGACTATTTTATATTTATTTCAAAACACATATATTATTATGAGGATTCTAATCTGTACTTTTTTCATTTACTGTCCTTTTTGGCACCTACTTCTCTGATATCAAGACTAATGTCAAGGGCCTCTGTCTATGTTTGCAGATAACCATAAGCCAGACATGGTCACTGAGTCTTCTAAAGAAACAGATACCCTTCAAGAGGGCCTGACAGAGACAAACAACTAGTGCCAGAGCCGTGGACTAAAATTCAATATGAAAAAATGCATAATAGTGCCCTCTAGCAAAATGATGACCCCTGGAAATTACTACACTGATAGTCTACCCCTAAAAGTAGACCATCTAGTCAGGGATCTGGGAACACTTGTTGATAGTAACCTTGTATTTTACAACTCCATGTCTATTTTGGTGAGAAAATCATTTTACTATGCACAACTTATAAGTAAGGGCATGGCATCCAGGTCCAAAATAGGTCATTGTTGTGCTGTACTCAGCTCTCATCAGACCAGTCATAAAGTATAATGCATACTTCAGCATATTCCTGACTAGACACTTGCAACATAGGCTCATAGGTTCATAGGTTGGTACTAGGCTATCAGCCCTAGGGCCTATACAAGCCTAGCCATAACAATTCCCTGGCTATTTCTTCCCACACTATTTACTTCCCTGGACCCCTGTCTAGCAGGGTGACTGATGTGATCCCTGGGGTGAATTTCCTTTCTCCCATCCAGTCATCAAGGTACCTTTTGAAGAGGGCCAAAGAGGTGCTCTGCTTGACATGTATAAGCAGTCTATTCCAGAGTCTGGGGAGTCTTTGGGTCAGGAACCTATCCCTCCAGCATGTTTTGTTTATTGTGATGACAAGGTTTAGATCCCTGGAGCATGTGGCTCTGAGGGATTGGGATTTCTTTAAGTGTAGCATGTCCAACAGCTCTGGATTTGACATGGCCTTGTATGTTAAGCAGAGATCACCTTGGAGTAGATGATATGCGACAGAGTATAGCTGGAGTTTTTTAAGGCGGTCAGCATAAGGCATCTGCTTTAGGCCTGTGCTTCTTTTAGTGAGGTATTTCTGCAGCCTTTTCAGTTGTTGCAGATGTCTTGAGAGGTACATACCAAATGGGACATTGTATTCTATAATGGGTCTAATGAGGGATGAGTACAGTAGGACAATGACCTCCTTTTTTCTGGATGAAAAACCCTTAGTGATGAGGTGTGCCACATAGAAGGATTTCCTGACTGCAGTGGCAATGTAGTTACTGAATGTGAGACCACTGTCCACCTGTGTCCCTAAGTCTCTTATCACACTTTCGGTGTTTAGTTTACTGCCACCTATGTGGTAATTCATGGGTACATGTTTTTTCCCAAAGGGGATAACTATACATTTCTTGGCATTAAGCTTGAGCTCATGGCTCTGGCACCAAGCATCTGTTTCTGTAAGGCCCTTTTGTAGAGTATCGACATAATTTGGGGATTCATTAATGGCTCCCAGTTTGCAGTCATCTGCGAACTTTGTTAGCCAGAGTCCCTTAGTGTTGGCCTGTACTTCAGAGAAGTAGATGCCAAACAAGAGAGGTCCCAGGACTGAACACTGAGGTACTCCACTTGTCACTTGTCTGGAGCTGGATTCGGAGTCAGCTACTTTTACAGTGTGGGTTCTGTCAGTAAGCCAGTTGGCAACCCATTGAGTGACGTAGGGATTAATGTCCAGCTTAGTAAGTTTATCTATGATTCCAGAGTGGGGGATGGTGTCAAAGGCCTTGGTGAGGTCCAGATAGGCTTTGTGAACTGCCTTACCCTCGTCCACGGCTTTGGAGACTGATTCAAAGAAGTCAATCAGGTTTAGGAGACAAGATCAGCCCTTCACGAACCCAAACTGGGTGGGGTCCAGTGTTTTGAGGTTGCCAATGTCTCTGTTGTTTATAAGTTCCATGATAATATGTTCCATGGCCTTGCAGATCAGGCTTGTCAGACTGATGAGGTGGTAGTTCCCAGGATCCAAGGTGGATCCCCCCTTGTGGAGTGGGATAACTGTAGCTGTGCACCACTCAGTGAGCATGAAGCCTGAGGTGAGGGTATGATTAAACATGACACTTAGGTGAGGTGCCAGTTCATTTTGTAGTTCATGTAGTACACAGCCCAGGATGTCATCTGGTCCCATGGATGCTGTATTCTTAGCTTTGGAGAGTGCGTTTTTAACCTGTGTGGCCGTTATTACCAGAATTTGGCAATCTTCCGGTATTGAGATGAGGGGGTGAGAGGGGGGTGAAGTTGGCACTGACTCAATCTGCCAGGATATTGGCAATATCCTTGGGATCAGTATGTTTAATGCCACTCTGTTGTAGCTCAGAGCAGATCTGAGTATTGCCATTTAGATTCTTGACATAGTTATAGAATGCCTTGTGGTTGTCTTTGGAATCTTTGGCAATTTTATTTTCATAACTAGCTTTGGAGGATTTTATGAGGGATCTCAGCTTCTTACTGAGGCTGGTAAGGGAATTTTTTGCATCCTGGGATTTTCCTCTTTTCTGCAACAGTTTCTTCCTTTTGTTGTAAAGTTTGTTTATGGCAGGGAACCACCAGACTGGCTTCATTTTTTTGGAGGAGAGCATCTTGGTTCTTTCTGGGATGGCACAATTCATGCATGAGTGGATGTGCTCATACAGTGCCTTAGTGTATGACTCAGCAGTCGAACTTTCAGTTCCCGTCTGCATGGGTGTCATGAAGTTTGTAACTGGAGAAGTTTTTTATGAAAGTTTCCTTACTGGGGGTGGGGGTGGGATGTGGATGTTAAGGGTGATTAGCTTATGGTCTGACCTGACCAACGAGGGGGTGACCATAGGTGTGGAGCATCAATTTCCCATGTTGGTAATGACCAGGTCTAGGATATTGGAGCCCCTGGTGGGACTATGGATTAGTTGATCCAGGGCATTGGAATTTATGAATTCCAAGAACTGTTGGGCAAAGATGTTGGTACACGAGTAGTTTTCCCATTTAATGGCAGGGTAGTTGAAATCACCCAGTATTAGGGTGATTGGTTGTATATTAACATTTTCCAGTATGTTTAGAAAGGTGTAGTGAGAATCTTGGGGCATGGTGGGGGATCTGTAGCAAGCTATAATTTGGATTGCAGTCTTACCTAGTGTTAGTTGCACCTGGAAAATTTCAGACGCATTGTGGTGGGCAACTAACCCGGTGGTGTGAATATCCTTGGTGAATATGGACACTCCACCTTTAGTGTTTCAATCCTGGTTTGGTGGCCGAAAAGTGTGGTAAGAGTTGTAGCCTGGTATTGCAGGGGTGCTCTCTGGAGCCTTGAACCAGGTCTCAGTTACTGCAAAGATATCGATGTTCTCCATTTTTAGGAGTGCCTCGAGAGAGTGCATTTTGAGGTTTAGGCTTCTAGCATTGAGTAGCATTACCTTCAGATGTTGCATGCTTGTACCTGTTAAGGTGGTGGTTTTGTCCTTTGAACTTTGCCTAAAAAAGGCACTATAGGGGTGGCAAGAGCCTTTGCCAGTAACCTGAATCCCAGGAGTGCCAGGTGCAGACCATCTCTGGCAAAGCACTGTGGTCTGTTGATCATGTCGTCCCAGGCAGACAGATACTGGATCCCCTTTGAATGACACCAGAAGCTTAGCCAATTGTTGAAGTCAATCATTTTGTCCTTGTATTGTGGTATCATTCTGGGTGAAGGCAGGATGCTACTCAGGGCTAGGGTGATACCTGCCTGGGCCACATGATCCAAGAGCTATTCCATGTCTCTTTTCATGTAGTCCAGGGAGGTATGTCTCAAGTCATTCACTCCAACATGGACAATGACAGAGTCATATTTGTACTTGTTGTGGAGTGACTTGAGTGCATGAGTTATGTGGCGGATCCTGGCACCCGACAGGCAGCTCACTGTAATTTTCTTCTTGTTCATCCTGCTGAGTGGGACATCAGTGTGCCTGACTATAGAGTCACCTATGACTAAAGTGTTAGGTACATTGTCTTGCCTTAGAGGCTGTTGCTGGGTGGCACACTGGTGTTGTGAGCTATGTGACACTTTGGTTGTAATTGGTGTTTGTTTGCATTTCAGATTCGGAAGTCCTTGTTGCTTGGGCAGGTTACAGTTAAGGGCCTCCACATATGTGGATTTAGTGTTGCTATGTGTGGGTGTTGGTGGTGTGAGTTTAGAAGGACTATGTGTTGCTTGAGGTGTAGTGCGGGTGTTAACTTTCTCCTCTTGACTGTCTAGCACAATCTTGGGTGGAGAGAGCTTTGCTTCCAGTTTGGCTATGTAAGTGCATCCCTCACAGGTTATAGTGTTGGGTGGTAGGAGGAGAGGGTTGTCTGTGTACATGAGGTAATTGCTGCATTGCCCCAGTATGCCCAGATTCACCAGGTGGACAGGAGAAATCAACGGAAGCTGACCCTTGGACATGCCTGATTTGGTGCTTTTTTTTTTAAAGTACAGGAGCTGTTTTCCCTTACCTTAGCAAGGTACATTGCAATTATAGGCTGTTTAGTGCCTATGATTAATTTATCCTTATTAATAAGGAGAGTTGAGTGCTTGTATCAGTTTAAGGCTTCCTAGTGCTTTCCAGCAGGTATTAGAGCAAGTGCTAGTCACAGGGATGATTTAGGGTAAGATGAAAAAAAGGTTTTTCCTAAACACTGCAGTGTGCACTAGAGAAGTTAGATGTGAAAGTAGATAACTTAAGTTTTAGCTGTCTAAAAAGTTAAGTTTTAGTGGAGAGTCACTATTTTTAATACAGCAAGATAGATTGAAAGGAGGTGATCACTTTGTATTCCGGTACTATGGAATACAGTAGAATGGCCAATAAATTTAAATAGTTGAAGGGAGTGATTTCACAAAATGATAATTTTGTGCTTACTCACACAAGCCAGTGAAAGCAGAGAGGAAATTAGATATATGGTCAAATTAACATAAGAAGCAGGCAACTAGAAAGGCAGTGGTATTTAAGAGCACAACAGTGACAGGGTGGGGGGTGGGGTTGGAGAAAAAATTTCTGCCTGACTCACAAGAGACAGAGCTGTGGGGTCTTTTGAAGTTTTAATATGCAGTTAAAAGCAGAACACAAACAAAAC